>NC_132798.1:17282500-17560000 GCF_048594095.1 Paramormyrops kingsleyae
TGTACTGTACTGTACACATTTGCAATACTGTAAAGATACTGCTTCTGTCCAGGGGTTAGGCTGGGATGCTGAAATGACACATGGAACATTATATATTACAAGGAGCAGCTTTTGTATTTCTGTTACCATATGAATTTCATCCTGTTATATCTGATTACTAGTGAACTAAATAAATTAAGCTGAGATTTGCACTTTTTTTGTTGCTGTCGAGCCAACAGAGCAGCTGCTGGTGTTTGTATGTGTACCGTTTATAGTGCATTGTCAAGCCGACTGTACTGTTTATCTACAGTAACAGATGTTATACATAAATCCATGGAAACTTTTGATTTTCTAGATCAGGGTTATTCAAATCACGGTCCTCGAGGTCCGAGCACTACTGGTTTTCCAGCCTTCCTTTACCTGTCAGTCAGGTGTGAAGCCTCTGACCAATCAGAATCAGTAATTATTAAACTAACTACCTGGGAGAACTGAAAACAAGGCCTGGATTTAGAATTGAGGTCCAGATTTGAAGAACCCTGTTCTAGATTATAGCAGCACAGATTTGTGGCCAATGATGTACTACTATGTATATAATAGCAGCTATAGCTGTTGTTGACACCTGCAGAAATGGGGCAGCCATCATAGATTTGGGAATATGTATGGCGGTTAGCTGCTGGATCTCAGATAACATAAGAACATAAGAACATAAGAACTATACAAACGAGAGGAGGCCATTCGGCCCATCGAGCTCGCTTGGGGAGAACTTAACTAATAGCTCAGAGTTGTTAAAATCTTATCTAGCTCTGATTTAAAGGAACCCAAGGATTCAGCTTGCACTACGTTATCAGGAAGACTATTCCATACTCTGACTACACGCTGTGTAAAGAAGTGCTTCCTTAAATCCAGTTTGAAATGTTCTCCCGCTAATTTCCACCTATGGCCACGAGTTCTTGTATTTGAACTAATGCTGAAGTAACTATTCGGTTGAACAGCATCCAAACCTGTTAGAATCTTATAGACCTGGATCATGTCCCCCCTCAGTCTCCTTTGCTTGAGGCTGAACAGATTTAGCTCAAATAACCTTTCCTCGTATGACATTCCTCTAAGACCAGGAATCATTCTTGTGGCCCTACGCTGCACCTTTTCTAAGGCCGCTATGTCCTTTTTAAGATATGGTGACCAAACCTGTACACAATATTCTAGGTGAGGTCTCACCAAGGAATTGTATAATCTTAGCATTACCTCCCTTGACTTAAACTCCACACACCTGGAGATGTACCCCAACATCCTATTGGCCTTTTTTATTGCTTCCCCACACTGGCGAGAATGAGACATGGAAGCATCAACATACACACCAAGGTCTTTCTCATAATCAGCTACCTTTATTTCAGTAGGTCCCATAAAATACCTGTACTTTATATTTCTGCTCCCTACATGGAGTACCTTACATTTGTCTATGTTAAATTTCATCTGCCAGGTGTCAGCCCAGTCACTAATTAAATTAAGATCCCGCTGTAGCTGCTGAGCCGCTAGTTCAGTATCTGCTACACCACCCACCTTGGTGTCATCTGCAAATTTCACCAGTTTACTGTATATATTGGTGTCTATATCATTTATGTAAATTAGGAACAAAAGTGGTCCTAAAATTGAACCCTGCGGTACCCCACTATGAACGCAGGCCCACTGTGACATCGAGCCTCTTATAACTACTCGCTGCTTCCTATCCGTTAACCAGTTATCAATCCAAGTCGCTACAGTTCCTAAAATACCTGTCGCTTTGAGTTTAAGTGAGAGCCTCTTGTGGGGAACAACATCAAAAGCCTTTTGGAAATCTAAATAGATGACATCATAGGCCTTCTTATCATCAACTTCCTGAGTAGCTTCCTCAAAAAACTCCAACAGATTTGTTAAACAGGATCTACCTCTCCTAAATCCATGCTGGCTATCCCTCAAAATGTTATTTGAGTCCAGGTAATCTACCATTTTCTCTTTGATTATAGCCTCCATAACTTTACCAGTTATACAAGTTAGACTGATTGGCCTATAGTTTGACAAATTACTTCTATCCCCTTTTTTGAAAATGGGCGTTATGTTGGCATGCTTCCAATCAGAAGGTACCACACCTTCAGATAAGGATTTTTGAAACAGTAATGTTAAGGGTCGGCAAATAATATCCCTCATCTCTTTTAACACTATAGGTAAGATGCCATCAGGGCCCTGTGATTTATTTATTTTGAGCTTAGCTAGGCTTTGCAAAACATCAGCTTCAGTTATATATATATTAGTTATAGACGATGTTGAATTAGTAATAAGAACTGGTAAGTTACTAGTGTCCTCGACAGTGAATACCCGTGCAAAACTATCATTGAACTCATTTACTATGTCAATGTCGTTTTCAATTATAAGACCCTTACTATCCTGCAGATTAGTAATTTCAGCTTTTAGAGCTCTTTTAGAGTTAAAATACTGGAAGAAACTTTTAACGTCATCCTTAGCCTCCAATGCGATCTTCCTTTCGACATTCCTTTTAGCTCGTCTAATGTCATTTTTTAATTCAGCCTGTAGATTTAGATACTCTTGCTTTATTATGTCATCATCAGTTATTTTCCATCTCTGGAACAAAGCCCTTTTCCTCCTTACTTTATACTTTATGTCCCTATTAAACCACCTAGGTTGCAATTTCCTAGATTTATTCTTGCTAGAAACAGGTATGAAGTCCTCTTGTACTTGCAATAATGTGCTTTTAAAAAATTCCCATGCCTCTTCAACAGTTTTGTTATTTAACTCCATCCAGTTCACGGTTTCTAGTTTTAATCTCATACAATTGAAGTTAGCCTTCCTAACATTATATATTTTTGATTTGGACTTTGCTCTTCGGGCACTAAACTTAACCTCAAATTTAACCATGTTATGATCGCTACTGTCAAGTGGTTCTAAAACATCTAATTTACCAATCCTGTCCTGGTTATTAGACAAAACAAGATCAAGAATGGCATCTCCCCTGGTAGGGGTGTTAACAAACTGAGTAAAAAAACAATCCTGTACTAATTCCACCATCTCAAGTTCATTTTCAGAAGAGCCAGCAACAATGTCCCACTGTATCCCCGGTAGATTAAAATCACCCATAACTACCACATCATTTTTATTGCTCATAATCCTAATATCACTGTATAACAATCTGCTTTCCTCAGCAGCTACATTGGGTGCTCTGTAACAAACACCGACAATTAGGCTATTTGAGTTTTTAGCATCTAATTTTACCCATATAGCTTCCGTACTTTTACTTATATCAGTAAGCTCCCTTGCCTGCAAGATTTCCTTTACATATACTGCAACACCACCTCCCTTCTTACCTATACGGTCTTTACGGAACAATGTGTAACCATCCATATTATATTCTTGTCCATCCTTATCACTCAGTGTGGGGAATCCAAAGATGTGGGCTTTGGATTTGGCTTAAAAGGATCCATCCTCTGTGCATTTATACCACACTTCTCATCACTGGACAAGGTGTCAGAGGCTGTGAAGTAAAAAGGAAATATTTACAGAAAAAAAATATCTTTTGACATACTGTGATTCATTTGTGTTCCCTGATTTCAAACAAAAAAATAATTTCTTACTTTTTGCATTACCATTTATCAAACAGCAGAAAGTTATTTTTTTAACAGTAAGTAAATTTAATTGTGCCAGTAAGTGTTTAGTTGTGTACGTGGATAAAAGTGTAACTTGAGTCATAATGGATAATAAATTACGACAAAAAAATAACCTGCAGGTTTTATGTGTACTATATTGAACAATCTCAACACCCCTGAAATCTCACTCGCATAGCAATTCTGTTTTATCTCTAGCAGAAACTGTTATGATAATTCAAATTTTAATTAAATTCAGTTTCATTTGTATAGTGCATTTTCACAACGTTACATTGTCTCAATGCGCTTTACAGCATCCCCACCCAAAGCCCCCAGTGGGCAAGCCAGAGGTGACAGTGGCAAGGAAAAAACTCCCTAGAAGGACGAAAGCTTTGGAGGAACCAATTTGGTTGTTCTAGCAAACAACCAAATAGCAGCCTCATTGCACACAGAATCTCCATTGGGCCCCCTATTCAGGGTACCGAGGGTAACATTACACATTGGTAACAGTACACCAGTATGTCTTCCCCTAACATCCGTTTCAAATTGCACGAAGACTCAATGTAAATGGATGTATTGCATTAAACAAATACTATTGATTGAAACATACCAATATGTTTACATCTGTGTGTACAGTAATGTCCAGCAGACCTGCAAACAGCAATAAGAAGAGAATACAAGATAAAATATATTCTAGTAACTGTGTACAGTATTTTGTTCTTTTTTAAATAATTAAAAACATTCATACTTCTGAATGTCCTATTACATAATACCTTTATTTTTTTTTAAATCGTTAAACCCTATACCATTTGCAATAAATGTTATAGTTAAAATTAATATTAATATAATGCATAAATTTACCATAATGGTCTGTTTGTAGCGTTATGTTTTCATAAAGTTACTGTTCCTACATTTTATGAATACCTGGACGTTCAATTTTATGTCACTACAAGTCACAGATAATTTGACCCATGCTGTGATACCAGATTGCTATCTCACCTTGTTGCTAAGAAGCGGCTGTTGCCTTGCCGGATAAGATGCTGCTCTTTGTATCCTTCGACGAATGTTACTTGTTTTCTCATTATTTGCTGTAAAATCCGTATGTATTTTAAAAAGTCACGCTATACTGCACCGGCATACCGCTTTGTAGGGTTCAGGTGAGCAAAGTAGAGTTCACGTGCGTCCAGTCTCTCCTGCGCATGCGTGCCCCTGGGACACTCAAAACTCGACATTGGATTTGCAATTTTTAAAAATGTGTATTTGTGGTTGTACTTTAAAAAAATCTGTAAATCTTCTTTTCATCTCTTATTCCCCATATATTATTAATCATCGGTTGACATTTTAAAGAGTTGTTGACCCTTCTTTCTCAATTGTAACCTATACGTCGAGATGAATAAACATGTATGCTATATAAGAAACATGTAATGTAAAAGTAGCCGTTTAATTTGTAATAATAGGCTAATCGTGGATATTGATGTACTACATTAGGCTTAACATTGACATGATTTGTGCAATCATATGCAAAATATATACATTTCTGAAATAATTTTGGTGTACAAGATATGACATACTCATAAAAACAACTTGCTGCATAACACATCGTCTTTTCTGAATCACCTCCTTACCCCAATTACAATAGATATGACTGATGGATGGATGGATGGATAGCTGCCACATATTTTACAAAAAAATAATAATTGATTTGTTACCTTTCACATTTCAAGTACGCCTAGTGGAGTTTGCTGTTCATTTAGCACGCTATTAGATCATTGAATTTAAAAATCATTTCCAATGAACGCTACAAACTTTGAGCTTTTTATTCATTTTGCTTGTGAACTGAATGTTTACCACATTTTTCCTATGAAATGCTGTCTTGTACCCCCGCGACCCAAGTTAGGATTCAGCGGTTTCAGAAAATGGATAGATGTTGTCTTGTCAAATAAATGTGTAAACTACACTATAGTGGATCACAAAAAGCTTGTCTATGAATGATGTATTTTAAAGTTAATATTCACAGCAAATGTAGTCCAAAATCCGCCTATCCGTTTTAGTGAGTCACTACAAATCCCTTCTCTGCAAACAGTATGTGGTAGGTGCAAATAGGTTAAAATCGCTATTGTGCCACCTATCGAGCTGTCCGGGTAACTGCACGGCTCAGTTCAGGTGTTTCTCCCCACTTCCTGTTTTCTGGATCATACTATTTTTCCGACTCCAATTTCTGACGCGGGGTCAGCTAACCGAACCCATATTACAGCTGAATTATTTACGACAAAAAGGTGAAACTGATCTAGAGTCAGGAGTCCGGGACACTTTAATCTCGGTCTCTTAAAGGGAAGCAGAATTAACTGTACTGACAGCTTTGATTTCGCTGTTAGCTAGCTAGGTAGCAAGTCTGCTAAAAATCCACAGCCAAGATGCCGGTAAGTTCATCTTAATTAAACCAAGCCGGTTATTAAGACGTAATTGGCCTTTTTATGTTAATTACATATGACCAGTATAAGAATTGGGAAAACCGGTTTACTAACTAGATATATCAGTCTTCGTATCTGCAATCCACTGGGTCTGGATAGCTAAGAAAGTAGCAAGGGCGGTAGCATATAAACTGGTCTGGCTAGTTAGCAGTTAGCTCTGTGTATTAAGGGGCTGTAAATAGTGGCTGCAGTTCAGACGGAAGGGATGACAGGCGGTTTTAAAATACCTAGATTGTTGCCTTTGGCTCCATACGTCGATTCGTAAATCGGTTACACAAATGATAAATGGAAAGGCTGCTGTGCTTTTTGTGGAGGCTGAGTGGTTTGCTAGGTAATTTATATTTTAATGTATAAACAAAAAAATCATGTCTGTTCAAGTTATGAAATCCGCACGATGACAATCCTTTTGCCAATAAGGTTCATTGTTTTACTAAGGAAACAGTTAAAACTTTATAGTTCGTTTAGCTGGCCGACTAAATCAGTGTTTGTGGATTTCAGGCTTATCATTCAAATCTGATGGATATGAACACTAAACTGGTCGGTAATATGGCCATGCTGCCGCTGAAAACACAGTTTAAGGGTCCCGCTCCCAAAGAGAGTAAGTGCTGTCGAACCATGCAGTTTGTGTGCATGGATACATGAACTTACTGTACGTTAAGCTAACCTTTATGTAAAACTGCTTATTGCCATCGTTTTCCCATTTTATTCCCATTTTCTTCAGTATTTTACGACTTAATTTTTACAAGATTAAGCATTCGTGATTTTAAAAACTGTAAAGTTTTTTAGTAACTTTGACAGTAGAAAAAGTCCGCTGGCTTACTGTTACAGCAAAAGACTCCGACATCATTGATGAAGCTATCTACTACTTTAAAGCCAACGTCTTTTTCAAGAACTACGAAATCAAGGTAAGAAAATTACCACAAAAATACGTGCACATATTGTCAAAAAAGGAAGCTGTATTCTTGATCAGCTGTTTATTAGGCGTATATGTGCCTATGCACAGACGTACTATTTTTCTTGTCATGCACGAAATTTGAAGGTATTAAAGTTGTGACACCCCACCCCCCAGAACGAGGCAGACAGAACATTGATCTATGTGACACTATACATCTCAGAATGTCTCAAGAAACTACAGAAGGTAGGTTTGTCTCCAGACGGTGACTTACTAACACTAACGCTGGTCTTCTGTCTGCATTGATGACACAGTAGTTGATAGGTAACATATGTGTACAGTGTTAACCCCACTACTGGGTAAATTGCACTATTAACCACTTTATTCATTGTAATCAGTTCAATTTCCATGTTCTTTTTAATTCATGATTGTTTTTAGAAGTTAACAATAGGTTCTTGTGTTTTGTGCTGAACACAAGTTAACATGTTAATGCTACAATGTAAACCCTTAGTATATTATTCAGTATTATTATAGTAAATTATATTATTAGAATTATGAAGTAATGGTTCAGTTGTAAGCAGATGTAAATATACTTATGCAGTGCAGCACAAAGAACCAGGGAGAAAAGGAGATGTACACTCTAGGCATCACCAACTTTCCCATCCCCGGGGAGCCGGGGTTCCCCCTTAACGCCATGTACGCCAGGCCTGTCGACAAGCAGGAAGAGGGTAAGGGTGCTCTGCCGAGAAATTCTCCTGTAGAAGAACCTTGATTGTGGGGGAGGGGATCTCAGAAAATATGTTCAAGCTCTGGAGAGTCGAGCAGCTGCAAGATGCTGGCGATCAGATTTGGATGTAAGCATCTGATGGAAAACCGTTCCGATGCTCACATTCAGTGTTGCACTTACTGTTTATGGGATGAACAAAGCATGTGATCCCACAGGAACGCCTGCCCTCCAGATGGGTGATATCACACATTGTGTCTGCTGTTGTCTATGCTGACTCCTCTTTACGCTCTATAGAAACCATGAGGGCGTACTTGCAGCAGGTCCGACAAGAGACTGGCCTCAGGCTGTGCGACAAGGTTTTTGACCCCGAGACAGACAAACCCAGCAAGGTGAGAGTTTTGCATAATCTTTCACTTTTTTTTTGTAAGCTGTTAGATGCTGCACAGATATGGATTGATTTAATCTTTTGGAACTGCTGGAAAGCCTACCCGTTTATGCTAGAAAAAAATCCATATGGAAATGTAGAAAATATCCATATGGAATTGATAGATGTCCCATCTTGATAGATCCCCATACTATACCTATTTAAAGAAACTACCATTTGAATTTATCATTTTCTGCTTGCAGACATGACCTTTTAAAAGTAGTTAGGCTTTAAAAGGAAGATTTTTTCTTGTCTTATTCAGTTCAAATATTTTTAATTTTGTGAATGCCATTATTATTATTCAGACTGTTAGAAATGGTTAAAATCAGCATCAGAACATATGAAGCCACTTGACCACTTTTCCACGACCCATGGCTGTGATAGTCCTCAGACAAGGCTGTGGATTTGTAACATAATTTAACCTCATAAGTTTGTCACAGGTCATATTGCCATCCATCTTTTAATTTACACCTGGGGATAACATCCACTTGGACAGAGCACATGTGATTTCCTCTGTGGCATCTTAAAATATGAAACTAATTGCTTTCCACGGCTGATAATTCAATTATGTTCTTAAGATAAAACACAAAGTTGTTTATAGCTAGAATATATGCAGACTGATATTTCTAAGTACTTTTGACATCCCGTTTTGTTTCCTGTGTTTCCCCATGCGTCCAGGTAATTTTATGTATGGTCTGCATGTTTAGGTTTTTGTCTTTTTAAAATAAATTTTCCCTTTCAGAAATGACACCTTTTTTAGTGGCTGTATGTCCAATACACTTGTTTGCCACAGTGATACGATTTGTCCCATCAAATCAACCAGGTGACATTGCTGCCCCAGCTGATATCAGATTTATGCACAATGTCTTTTTTTAATCTGGTAACTTCAGACCATATTTTACCCTTGTACTCTTCTTTGAAAAGGGCTTCTTCATTGTATTCAATTTCACTTGAGCTGTATAACCTGAAGCGTCACTGTCACAGTGCTGATCATTCTGCCCTCTCTGTCCCCAGTGGTGGCTTTGCTTTGTGAAGAAACAGTTCATGAACAAAAGCCTGTCGGCACCAGGACAGTAGGCAGCGTCGCGGCGCGTCGTCTTCAAACACGTTCAGGGTTTTTATACAGTTTATGGGTGTCAGAATACTAAGCCTTCAGCCGTGGAAGGTCTATTTATCGTGTCAAGTATGTGCTTAATAAACGGCCAGCAACGTTAACTTTTCAAATGGTGTCTTAATCTTTCATTTTAGATGTTTACCATTTGTCTGAGGTGATTGGTTTTGTAACACTGGCTTAAAGCACCACAGACTGTTAGAGACAGAACACATTTCACATTTTATTGGGGTCAAATTCAATACACATTACACAGGAGTAACAGGATGAGAGATACAAATAAACATACTGGGTAAGACCTTAAAAAAATAAGGGGTACAAATTTGCATGCCAGTGCAACCTGAAACGACGGGCAGCTGAGGAGCAGGTGAGTGCGATTCTTCTCGTATTGCTTCATGGCGTCCGCTATGCTCGGCTCCTGGCGTGTGAGTACAGTGAGCACCGGTCTGTGTAGTGCTGTGGTCAAGGGGAAGCACTAAACCTACACCAAACCCATTCTGCTAAAGCTAGCTCTACCGGAAACGACCCTCGCTAAGTGAGCAGGTTAAATTTAAAGCTCCTTCCTTTGGGCCTTGGACTACAGAAGCATTAGATATTTCGTGAACAGGTAAAACCCGGGAAGTTGCCGGACAGTGCGAACACCCCACCAGTGCTTTACAGTCTCACGTGATGCATGCTTAAACAAGGAACCCCCCCTCCCCCAGACAGTAAAATATAATTGGCACATTCAGTAAAAAGGGCTATTCTCCTCACAACCTCATAACAAACCCTTTCTATTGTCCTTACCAAAAGTCGATGACTAGTGCCAACACACACCTCAGGTTCACTGGTCTGCATGCGCTCTGAAGCGGCATGTAGCTGCTTAGCGTGGACCACAGGGAATTTCAAGGCCAGGTCCAGCTAGCCCTGGAGGTGAAAGACATGCACCAGGCACCTGGAAAACACCTGCTGAGCTCCTTCCCCTCAAAAGGCTGCCTGCAGTATGAAACACTTATACGCTGCATAGGCCTGTTTAGGTGAGACTTCTAAATGAACTGTGTGTTACTGAGCTGACCGTGAGCAGGAGGAACAATCCCACATGGAAATGTAACCGCTCTGCCTGAGCGGAGGGGAAGGGGGCACATCCACACAGGCAGGGGATTCACTAAACCCAGCAAAACAGCAGTGAGATGTGGAGGGGAGTGCAGATGCCAGGGTGGTACACGGGGGGACGGGCATCACAGCTGGTTTGATACATTTTTAGGTCATCATAAAACAAGCAGTCAAAAATGAACAGTCCTGTGACAATGACAATCATGTAAATGTATGACCAAAAAAAAAAAAAAAAAAAGACTACTTGTTTACGAGAGACAGCATTGTGTAAAACTGTACACAAGGAGGATCGAAGGTGTGGGGGTGGCACTAATGAGCCCCTTAGGAGCAGGTTAAATTCTTGGGACGTTCAGGCTATTTATGAGATGTGTGTCAGGAACAATGGAAACTGGCTTTTATTAATTATAGTCCGATTATGACCAACAAAGAGAACAAATTGCATAAGAAACCTGGTATAAAGTAGAAACATTTCAGCAGCAGATAAAAAAGCAATTAATTTACAGTAGTGACATATCTTACATCAGTCTTCGAAATAAATAAAATTAAATATACACTTCCAGGAAGGAAATCAAAACTTGTTCAACTGGTGGGCATTGCATGTTCATCCATCTAGGAAACAAGACCCTCACTCCCACCCCAACCCCCAGTCAACAGAAGAAGGATGCAAAGGGGTGACCATTTTCCTCAGGAAGTTTTGTTTCCTTAGCTGGGGGGGGGAGAAAAACGTATAAAATATTTCCTGATTACAAAAGCAAATATTTAGGACTCGTTAAGCAAAACTAAAGGGTGAATTACATTACTGCTGAATGAGGAGTGAGTGAACACCACCCAGCAGCTGCATTTATTCACACGTCAAATTCAAGAAGGAGCACTGAATAGCAGAACCCCCCCACGATGTCATCAGAGGATCACCGGGTCACAAGTCCGCTTCCCAGGCCACTACCGACTTTGAACATAAAATTAGAACAAGTCTTCACAGTGCTTAAGACACTGGTCTCCTGTGCATCCAGGCATAAATCTTGAAACGTACCATAAAAGCTGTTCTCGTACCCTTTTTACTGGGATTACGTGGCACTGATTAACACTAAATGTTGCGATTCAGCCATGGCTTACCCTGGATGCTCCGGTAACAGCAGTGCCGGCCTAGTCGAATGCCATCTCTTGACTTTTCCTTACACAACGGGCCACCTTCCTCTTGAACTCGCCATTGGGGTCCTCCCTCCACTCTTTCTGCAAGACCCAACAGAACCATTTACCCAAAGGCCTTCACAGTGCCGAGAGAAAGAGAGAGTCCCAAATTAGGTCAGGGGGAAATTATTAGCTCAGGCAAACTCTGAAGTGCTCAGGTAGAACAAATTTCTTGACATACCGCAAACCCCTGGGAGTAGAAGCGACCATCCCGTCAACTATTCAAATCCCAAAGCTGCCATCGCTGTTCAATTACGATATAGTCCAGAATGCTTTTTAGCCATTAAACCACAAAGAGTTCCAGTTGTCTTGGTGGGACCATTTAGCCTCATGATTAGCTGAATTAGCTGGAACTAAGAGCGCCAGGGCACAGGCCACCATAACTGAAGGAGCTAAATGCTCCATAATCCACAGTATGGGTGACCATATCAATTCTCAACAGGTCTACCCTAGAGTAATTCCCTTTCAGCCCAATGAACTCATATCAAATTGTAGTTAATCACTGTCATTCACCCCTATTACCCCTCGAAGCACTGCACTGAAATGAATTTCACGAATTTTACGAATGCAACGTCAATCAAGCATATTTGAGGACAGAAAAGACTTCAACAGTCACCGAGTAAACAAAAGGAGAAGTGGCAGTACAACTGATATTAACACTGCCCGGCAGGAGCTGAGCTTCACTCTCTGCATCAGGAGCTAAATGGTATGTGCTTCAGCGGGTTAGGACATTGTTCAAATCCCATAGCTGACAAAGAGATGTCACTGTTGGGTCCCTGAGCAAGGCCCTTAACCCCCAATTGCTCCGGGTAGTCTCTGCCTGTTCTCTCAAAAAAATATCCATAGAAAAAAAGCATCTATTAAATGATGTGTTAAACACCTGCCGAAGAAGGAACCATCCCCCTTGGTCAGAGGACAGTAAGGGAGGGAGGCAGACTCACGGCAGCATCCACGTTAGCGGGCGAGTCGCTGTTGGGGTCTGCTAGCATGGAGATCACGCTGATCATGATGGTCTCCACAGTGTGGATGGGTAGCCAGCGCTCCTCCGGCTTCTCGTAGCCAAACTTGTCCTCTCCCGGCTCGTGCAGAATGGAAATGCACACGTCTCCATTCTTTGCCACTGGTGGGGCAGTCGGTTGCAAAAATAATAACCAGTTAACAAGCCTGAATCTGGAAGACTTGAGGAAATGGATGCAGAAGGTGATCGAGATTCAAGCACACTTTACTGGCTCCAGTTCAATACTATATTGACTAGAGTGGAAAACACGACCACACATGGTAAACAGACGTGCAAGGGGAGAACAGTGAGGAATCCGCATGAAAAATCAGCACAATTTGAGTTCTTACCATTCGGATGCCAGATTTCAGTAATAAACTTCATCTTGGGAGGTCGCAGTGGGTAGTCATAGGGAAAGGTCAGGTAGGCTTTGAAAAAGCCTCCCTCACTTCAGAAAGAAAAAGGAGCACAGGAAAGAATTAAAGCTGATATTTATGCGACCTAAGAGACCAAAAGGACTGCATGCGTGATTATTTTCATTACCAAGAACACGAAGAACAAATAACCAAATATACAAAACACAGGACATCGAGGTCTCCCGCTGATATAACAGGTCAGTAACGGAAGCTTGTCGCTCATCACATCCCCCCCACTTACAACAGTGTGTCCTGCGGGCCTATGATGACAACCTCCCACTTGTAGATGTCGTCATCATCTATGAGGCCAGCAGAAAATCCTTCCACCGGGTTCTTGTTGAGCTCTAATGGTGAAAACACACAGCCACAGGGCACAATAATTTTAGGGGTGGGATACAGGCATCATGAAGCTGAACATGCAGATGGGATAACTGCAGTGACACACAGGCAAAAAATGATAGGCGTCATGTACCTTTGGGGGGGCGGGGGGGGGGGGTTTGCGCTTAAAGTACGATGTGGAAAGTACAAAATTAGTTATTTAAAATGGCAACAAGTATGAAGAGAAAACCACTGGTGATGGAGGAAGTATGTTCAATATTCACTGCATATGTGAAACGTGTATTTGTGTACATAAATTTTGTATTGCTATTTATTTTTATTGGCTGTTGTAACAAGTAAATTTCCCTGTTGTGGGATCAATGCAGTCTTATCCTATCCTAAGATACCCCCCCTGCAGTGATCACAACCTCACACAGCCAACGCCATCAGAATAATGTCATCGCCTGTCAACTATGAGTTCATACTGCATTGAAGATATTCCACTTTACACCAGGTTTAAAATTGTAATATCACACTAAATATTACAGATGACACATAATATATGCAAAGCTATGTTGCTTCTGGAAAGATCAAGGACTTATGTAGATGAGCGTGCCTGTCCGAGGTAACTGGACATGCTATAAGCAGATGTCAGCTTCTCATATAATGAAGGATCAGACTCCATCTTGGCACTTTCAATTCAGTTTGAGCATGACACACAGTGACACAAACTGGCCCCACCTACTTCGTGTTCTGTTCCCCCCCCCCCAATAGATAGCACGACATTGACGCTACTGGATCACTGGCAGAAGAAAACATTCTGAAATGAGTAATGTATCCCTAAAAGAATGTCATTTTATCACACCCCACTGTATGACACACTGTCATAACTTCTATTCACCAAACCATTCACTCGCCCCACCTAGCTCTCTACACACACATCCTTATGCCAACACTCCTGTTTCTCAGAACATCTACCATTCAACACAGTAGGGATTCTTAAAAATGTCCCCTTATGTACAATAATTAAATATTCTGATTCCTATTTCAGCACCACAAAACTGGTGGTTGAAATAATTACCCACAAAGTCAACTAACCAACAAACCCTTCCTCTGTGAACCAGGTGTGTTGGAATAAAAAAACAGAACATCTATATGGAGGGGCATTCTACCCAGACAGCTCCCCATGTGCTATTCCAGCTCATACACAATTAGCTGTGTACAGCACACTGTAACAAGTACAGTAACACCAGGAACAATGACACAATATTCATCCACATATCAATATAACAGTCCAAATGAAAGCCTTAGTGCCTCCATAATATGCTGAAATCCAGTTGTAACATTTGATACTAGGAATAACACACCATTGTATACGTATGACCTGACATTGTTGCATTAACAATGTTCTTTCATTAATATCTTTTTCTCCAAAACTGCTATGTTCATTTGTTATCAGTCACTGGAAGCTCAGCCTAGCTTGTACCTAAACAGGCTTCTTGACGGCTCTGTGCATGTAACATATCTGCCTCACTTGTCTGTTGCTTTGGACAAAAGTGTCAGGCAGATAAATAAACGTAAACACAAGTGGTTGCATTATTCATGCTTGTAACTCACCGTGATGTTCAATAGGGATAAGAGTGTGACCAAAAAGAAAATCTGAGTATCCCACCTGTTTTAATTATACATGTTTTATAGACACAAAATTGAGAAATTATAACACAGTCATCTGAACTGCACAACTTTCATGTCAATGATAAAACAAATATTTTGTGGGGCAGGGGTAAATTATATTTTTTGTTTTTCAGTCATTTCCAGCACAAAAAAAACATACAAGACACATTTTGGACTTCTTAATGGATTTGATCAGAAATAGGATGTTAGAATCGATATGTATTTTGCATGTTAGAAATGCAGCATGGCAAATATTTAGCCATTTGCCTGGTCGTAAGCTGGTGATCTAAGGAGCCGAGTGTATGAGAATGCTATTAAGACAGCTAACCAAGTAACTCACGTCGAGGCAAATAAGACTTTTTCTTTGTTCATCATTAGACGAACAGGCTAATTATAACCATATGTATACGTTCCACTATCGTGTTGCGTAGGGACCTAATTTTAACCCAAAACAGCGCTCGAGGTAGCTGAATAAGATCGTCTCATTACACCGTCAAGAGCCACATCACCGCAGATCTGTATCCTGGATAAATATAGCTATGGATTTTTACATGTTTTTGTTTCTTATGAGACACTAAATTTACTCAAGTATATAAAAAGCTAACAAAAGTTATTCAATGGCTCAGCCCTATAAAATCAATGGATTAACTAGTGCGCTTGAACATACAAGTTGAATAATAACATTAAAACCAAGACAGTAAGTTTGCTAACGTGCTATTAAGAGTGCCTCATAAACTCGATATGCGTTTCGCGCTAGGAGAGAGGTAATGGGGGGTCACTGACCCAAAGCCAAACGGTGTAAACAAACACACGGCTATGGACACTTAATAAGGCGGCGTCCGGCGTCCATACTTTACTATTTTTAACAGCACGACAATTAGCTAGCTACCTTAAGGGCAACGTCCCTTACCTGCCAGTTGTTTTCGGAGAAGCAGCGCTGATTGTTCAGTCATTGTATGTGGGCTAACACAAAAAAAAATACAGTCGCAGTTCTCGCCGAAACGTACTGTGAAATAAATAAAACAAAATGAAATGGACTCCGCCGATTAGCTTTCACTGGCTCCCTGACTGCCCCTGTGTCTGACACATTTAGGGCTCTCAGCTAAAGACCCCCCTGCGCGCATGCGCGGACTTCCCAGGCTGCCCGCAGCAGTGCCTTTTTAAAAATGTTAAACACGGTAAAACTAACACGACACGCGCCAGAATCTAACGTTAAACAAAGAAATTTAATATGTAAGACGTTTTATATTTACTTCTCATATCAGTTTAAAGTTCGTGGGAGGAAACCAAAGTGCCTTTTAGGGCAATTGTAGTATAACATTAAATGTTAGGACCGCCTTTAAGACCCAAAGGCGCCATATTTGATGCGAAATCGTATTTGGACGAAAAGTGTTGTTAGACAGTTAGCTAGCTGACAGTTTGCCAGCGCGTTTCAACTACTTTTTGGGGGGTTTGATCTTGCTCATTCTCAGGAAAATTACCACAGCAGTTTACCATGAATGTAATAGATTATGTTAGGGACATGGCAGCTGCCGGACTACACTCGAACGTCCGGATAATGAGCAGTTTGCTATTGACGATGAGCAACAACAACCCGTAAGTATCCGTGCCAAGGTTTGTTACTGGGATCTCCGGGGACATATCACTTCAATACTATGATAAATCCGTTATTTTCTATATCGAGTCATGCGCAGTTTTGTGGATTTCATGATAGTGTTACGCTGTCTGCTGCTTAAGTTTGCTTGTCTTCTTTTCGGTCTCGACTGCTTTTCTAGTCGATGCATGTTTTTCTGACTGGCTATGAATAACCAAATTTGACATTAATGTTCTCTGTTTGATGTTCTCTCTCTTTTCCAAGACGTAATGGTTTTCATTTTAAGTCAAGATATAGTATTGCAGCCGAATACATCAATTTGATATTTGTTTAGGAAGGCATATAGTTTAGGAAGGCATATTGGTATATAGTTCTACCTAGTAAGTGGTTAAAGGAATGTGATAAATTCAAAAGTACAGCAAAATATCTCACGAAGAGGTACACTTAGCACCGTCTCAAATAAATACTCGATCTTGTTTTTTTTTTTGGAGCGCATTCAGCATTTCTCTACTTGTAGAGGCCATTACGTATGAAAATTGTAACAAACATACTCTTAAGTAACAATGTATGCAGAGGGGGAAAATACCTGGTCCGTTATTTAGTACAGTATTTGAGATGTGAAGTATTCATTACTGCTGCCGTTATAGGAACACCTTGATCTGGGAATCCCTGCTGTGTTGTTTCCTATTGTCAGCCAGCATATGATTTACACCCCTCATGCTGTCCCTGCAGGGAGCTCTTCTCCCCATCACAGAAGTACCAGCTGCTCGTGTACCATGCAGATGCGCTTTTCCACGACAAGGAGTACCGCAATGCTGCCTGCAAGTACAACATGGCCCTGCAGCAGAAGAAGGTGCTGAGCAAGACATCCAAAGTGCGCCCATCCACTGGTGGGACCGCCTCCTCTCTGCAGGCGCAGGTATGCCAGCTGGCCTGATGCTCTGCCCTTCCCTCTGCTCCCTCTGAAGGTGGACCGTCACTTTAATGTTGGCTGCAAAGTGTGCATTTTGCCGTTCTGTGTTCATGATGATGGTGATACGCAACAGCTGGTTATGCTGTACTCAAGGCCTAGAGCCTTCCTGATCCTTGTGAGGACTAAAAAATATACTGTGTTGGTTCTAGAGCCTTCCATCAGAGATCGAAGTGAAGTATAAAATAGCAGAATGCTACACCATCTTGAAATTGGATAAGGATGCCATCCCCGTGCTTGATGGGATCCCCTCGAGGCAAAGGACCCCCAAGGTATGTTGACTCCCTCACTTCTTTGAATGTTGCGTACCCCACAGTACTGTTAAAGTACCTTTCTTAATTGGCCAAGTCAAGTGGGGCCTTGTCTCACCAACTGTATACAGTAAAACAGCATACAGCACAATGTAATAATGTTACCCATGACTGCAGTGTTACATATACACAAAAAGTGCAGAGATGGACAGTACAAGTGCAAAAAAAATGGTATGACAACATTGACACAATGTAAATGTAATTAATGTTGGAACTTAAGCATTAGGGGAATCAGCAGAGCTGCAAGAAGTGGTATGAATGAGTGGATAAATAAATATCATCAGAGCAATAAAAATGATAAAGGGTTAACAATGGCAATTATGGTGCAAATAGCAATAAAGTGACAGTGCTGGTAGATGGGAGGGTTAATATAAAGTCCAAATCTGTGGGAAGAACCCATTACAGAGTTCATTCTACTTAAGTGCTTGTCAAATACTTTGCCTGTTTCCTTTTTCCTGTTAGTGTTTTTAAATGTTAAAACTTTTGCTTAAGGATCGCTTTAGGTTTCACATTTCCTGTCTTGCCCTTTAGGCAACATAATCATATACAGGTGAGAGTGAAGCTTGGGGTCACACAGCAGGGAGCAGCCATTTATCTGGGCTCGCTCAAGGGCCCAATTGCTGAGCCAAATATTGCAGCTGTCATTTGCCTGTCTCCTCTCAAACCACCAGATCAACATGATGCTGGCCAATCTGTACAGGAAAGCAGGCCAGGAACGCTCAGCAGTGACCAGTTACAAGGAGGTGCTGAGGCAGTGTCCCCTGGCCCTCGACGCCATCATTGGTAGGAGTGGACCGTGGCCTTGATTTGTCTAAAGCCTCCCAATTTTGGTGGGAAAGCTGATTGTGCGCGTCCTTGGCTTGTGTCTGTTGCCAGGGCTGCTGTCTTTGTCGGTGAAGGGAGCCGAAGTGGCTTCCATGACTATGGATGTGATCCAGACCATTCCCAACCTGGACTGGCTCTCGGTGTGGATTAAAGCGCACGCCTTCATACATGCCGGGGACAACCTGCGGGCCATCAACACCATATGGTGACCTAAACCACTCCTGTCTTCTAAGCCACTCTTTATTTTGCTTTTTTTAGTTGCTCAGATTTCCTGTTAATTGAGGTCAGAGCAGACCATAGCCATCTAGAAAGACTATTCATCTTGTTGATAACTGATCTGGAATGGAAGGAGTGTGTTATGTTTTGTGTGTGTGACACAGTACCTGGTCAGTTATTGCCTCTATCTTCTGGATATTTTATCTTAGCCTCAGTCTGTAGATGGACATCATGTTTATGTTTCTTCCACAGCTCTCTAGAGAAGAAATCCCTCCTGCGGGACAACGTGGACCTGCTGGTGACCCTGGCAGACCTCTACTTCCGGGCCGGTGACACCAAGAACTCCATCCTGAAATTCGAGCAGGCTCAGATGTTGGACCCTTACCTTATCAAAGGTATGAGAGCCAAAGGTCAACACAAGTGGTGCAGTGGTAATGGCCAGCAGAGGAACTTAATGAAAAAAGTTCAGTTCAAGCCTGACCTCAGCACATCTGTGGGTCCTTGAGCAAGGCCCTTAACCCCCAGCTCCCTGGGTGCTGCTATGGGTGGCTGCCCTTTGCGGCCAGTTACTCTCACCTACAGAGAGCAAGTTGGGGGAGGCGTAAAGAGAATTTCTCAATGGGGATCAATAAAAAAAAAGTATGAATAATAATAATAATAATAATAATAGTACATTTCAGTCCATAGTGGGACACTGGGATGGGACTTTGTAGTATTTAGGTAGCTGAAAACAGTGTGTGAAGCAGTACATTCAGACAGATCCATATCCTCAGGCATGGACGTGTACGGCTACCTGATGGCACGGGAGGGTCACCTGGAGGACGTCGAGGTGCTGGGAGGGAGGCTGTTCAACATCTCGGACCAGCACGCAGAGCCTTGGGTCATATCAGGGTAAGAGAACAGTTACATTAACCTGGTAAAGACCGTAATGAGTAAATGGACTGTTTGTGACTCCTCCTAGAAAGGTTTTCTTAATAAAAGGTACTTAATCTGAGGGTCTTAAGTAAAAAAGCCTTTAAGTCACTTAACTGGTAGTTTTTCTGTTTTCTCACTTTAAAGCCCAGAATTTTCTAGGAAATGTGATGTCTAGTCAGATGTACAGTGCTGGTATTTTGCTTTATAGCTCTGAACACACATTAATGTCACTCAATGCAAAGATCCTTTGGTTTTATACAGTTATAGCAGTAAAAAAAATGTCTGTATTGATGTGTTCAGGTAAATTTCTTATTCTGAGTAATACGTTCAAAAAGATTTGTTACCGCCAGCTGTAAAAGTAATCCAAGGCACTCTACGTCACTGTATCTTTTAAAAACACCCAGCAGTTGGGCTTGCTGAAGGGCGCCCAGAAAGTGTAAGAAGGTGGCACGTCGCAGTGAGCCCGCACCGTATGCGTTCAGTGCCAGTGAGGAGGTGGCACGTCACAGTGAGCCCGTGCCATATGCGTTCAGTGGCAGTGAGGAGGTGGCACGTCACAATGAGCCCGTGCCGTATGCGATCAGTGCCAGTGAGGAGGTGGCACGTCATAGTGAGCCCGTGCCATATGCGTTCAGTGGCAGTGAGGAGGTGGCACGTCACAATGAGCCCGTGCCATATGCGTTCAGTGCCAGTGAGGAGGTGGCACGTCACAGTGAGCCCGTGCCATATGCGTTCAGTGGCAGTGAGGAGGTGGCACGTCACAATGAGCCCGTGCCGTATGCGATCAGTGCCAGTGAGGAGGTGGCACGTCATAGTGAGCCCGCGCTGTATGCGTTCAGTGCCAGTGAGGAGGTGGCACGTCGCAGTGAGCCCGCGCCGTATGCGTTCAGTGCCAGTGAGGAGGTGGCACGTCGCAGTGAGCCCGCGCCGTATGCATTCAGCGCCGGTGTCCAGCCGACTGCCTGAAGCGCTGAACACACGGTGCGACGTGACATTCGGTGACATCACCCACCCCCTGTGGTCTGACCCCGCAGGTGTCACAGCTTCTACAGCAAGCGGTACTCCCGTGCCCTTTACCTGGGTGCCAAGGCCATCCAGCTGAACAGCAACAGCGTGCAGGCCCTGCTCCTGAAGGGGGCAGCGTTGCGTAATATGGGCCGTGTGCAGGAGGCCATCATCCATTTCCGAGAGGCCATACGACTCGCCCCCTGCCGACTCGACTGCTATGAAGGCAAGGCTGCCGTACAGCGCTGGGTTCTTCTGTGTATGTAGTTAGCCATCAGATGGATGTGTCAACACAGTGGGTGTTTTGTTTTTTTTGGGGTACTTTTGTGATTTCAGTCCTGGCATGTTTTACGTGTACAAGCGTTTCATTAAGGAGAAAAGTTGGAAGATGACTTGTTCACTTCAAATCCAGCACCGCTTGATGTACTATTTCTGTCCGCAGGTCTCATTGACTGCTATCTGGCCTCTAATGGCATCAGAGAGGCGATGGGCATGGCCAACAATATCTACAAGACACTGGGTGCCAATGCACAGACACTGACCATCCTGGCCACGGTGTGTCTGGAGGACCCCATGACGCAGGAGAAGGCAAAGACACTGCTGGACAAGGCACTGGCCCAGAGGCCTGACTACATCAAGGCTGTGGTCAAGAAGGCGGAGCTTCTGAGTAAGTGAGCGAATGAATGAGATGGCGGGGAGTTGAGGGTTAGGGGGTGAGTGATACTTTGTGGTATGATGAAGATTTAACACCTTCTCTTATCAGGCAGGGAACAGAATTACGAGGAAGGAATCACGCTTTTGCGGCATGCCCTAGCCAATCAGAGTGACTGTGTACTGCATAGGATGCTGGGAGATTTTTTGGTGGCTGTCAATGACTATCAAGAGGCAATGGACCAGTACAGCATCGCACTTAGGTAAACAAAAGCACTTCACTATAATAGAATCATTTCCATTGCAAATTTTCCAAATTGCTGAAATACCTGTTTATGCAATTCATTGTTAATATAATTTTGTGTACATTTTGTCAATTGTCATGAATATTTGTCATGCAAAGTTATGTGCTTCCCTCTTCTGGTGGTCTGGGCTAATTGCAGTTTTGACAGACAACTGCAGTAGTACCACAGAAACACTGGAGTAGTGGTGCATTTTTAAGGACACCCATAATGTTCGTAGTGTTTTTAAGTTTCAGCTTGCAAATGATTTACACCTAGAAAAAAAAAACATCAGAATGAATTTGTAATGAAGCTGATGGTTCATGGGAGTCATAGTTCAGCGTCCATTTTGTTCCCGTGGAAACGGTAAACGTAGTAGTAGTTGCAGTGTGTGTCTTGTGGGGTAATTGGTCCTGATGTCAGCGCATGGTAATGCATATATAAACACAACTTGAGATGGCAGCATTTTCACTGTCTCTAACTGATAACCTTAATGCCGCAGCCTGGACCCCAACGACCAGAAATCTCTGGAGGGTATGCAGAAGATGGAGAAAGAGGAGAGCCCCACGGAGGCCACAGTGGAGGAGGATGGAGACGACATGGAGGGCAGCGCTGATGACGGCGACCTGGAGGGTAGCGACAGCGAGGCGGCGCAGTGGGCCGACCAGGAGCAGTGGTTCGGGATGCAGTGACCCCTGAGCTCCCCCCCACCCCCGAGATACCATCCACTCCTGCAAAGGCAGCCCACGCTTTCTCCTTTATTTTTAATGAATAATCTAGAGGCGTGTTTCCCAACCCGGTCCTTGGGGACCCTCAGTCAGTCCATGTTTTTGCTCCCTCCCAGCTCCCTGGCCAGACAGTCCACATTTCTGTGAGCTGGGAAGAAGCAAAAACATGGACTATCTGTGGGTCCCAGAGGACCAGATTGGGAAATGCTGATCAGGAACTCCCCAAATAAAGCTTTTTGGGGCAGAGTGTGTTCTCCAGCAAGCTGCTCCTAGTTTCCCTCCATCTCTGACTCCTTGGGGGGCCGCAGTCAGCTTCACCTTGGGTGGGGGGCTTTTGTCGCCTGAACATCCTAAGTGGGTGTTGCAGTCGTATTTTTTTCTACTGTTATCCTAACCCCCATGCATTTTTTTTCCACCTGTATGTGTGTAGGTGTGTGTGTGTGTGGCCATCATGCCACGTGCCAGTTTTCTGGCGTCATTGTTACTGCTTATTTCAAGATGTAACTCATTATGAGCTTTATTTTTAACAAACAAAAGCTGCCAATCATGTAAGTGTCTAATCATGGAACAACATTTCTTGGCACTGTTAATGGAATTCCTAAAGGAGTTGTGAAAGTTTTCACTGTATATAAACTAAGAGACTACTTTGGGTACTTGAATGTAATAATAAATAAATTCATGTTGGAATTTACTTGCCAAATGTCTCCACATGATGTGGCAAAGATGGAAGCCTGGTGGCGAGAGTCAGTGGGCCTCCTACAGCCCAGGGCCCTGGCGGCGAGAGTCAGTGGGCCTCCTACAGCCCAGGGCCCTGGCGGCGAGAGTCAGTGGGCCTCCTACAGCCCAGGGCCCTGGCGGCGAGAGTCAGTGGGCCTCCTACAGCCCAGGGCCCTGGCGGCGAGAGTCAGTGGGCCTCCTAGCAGGAGGCATGGTGGTAGAGACCTGCGCGGGACGGATTCTTCAGTCCCGCTTCTGCCCGCAAAATCCCGTAGGTAAACATATAAGTAGTTTTATTTTTACTGCTTCTTCCTGCTACTCTGTTATTTGTTTCACTTGCTTCCCTTTTGAGTATATATAAAAAAAGAAACGGAAAATAAACAAATGTTTCGTTTTATTTGAGTTTAATTAAATGGAATGATGAACATGGACACGAACGAGGAGCTTTTCAGAACATGCCATCCTGTCCAAGCACCAGGCTGATTCCTTCTTGGGGTGTCCGGTTACGTCCCCCCGGCACTCAGAGTTTCTGTAAATTATTTTAATTTAGTCGTTCTTGTTGCTTTTGTACAGTAGATAAGAGTATTTGTTTTTAATAAATTAATTTTAAGATAATTCCATTTTGCGGGAGTCCCGCGATTAATTCTATTCTCCCGCAACCCGCACATACATGAGGATCTTACCGCCCGCACCCGCATTCACCCATCAAATCTTGTCCCGTGCCGCACTCGGTGCGTTGGGTCCCGTGGGAGTGCAGGTCTCTACATGCTGGTGCAGTAGTTAGCACTGTCACCTCACACCTGAGGTGTGTCTGTGTGAGTGAATGGGGTGTGTGCGCCCTGTGCTGGGTTGGTGCCCAATCGTCATTGTTCCCTGCCTTGTGCTCATAGGCTCCAGATCCCTTACAACCCAAAATAGGACAAGTGGTTACATGAAATGCATGGATCTACTTACATTTCAGCCTTAAAAAAAAAAAGCAGCAGCTTAATGATTTTGCATCAATTTTAGTTGCATCACTGCTTGATCCCTCACGGCCCTTACCCATATTAGCCGAGGGCCCCCCTGCTTGTGTTGCTGCATGATGATTTGTTTCAGCCCCAGGACTCCCCACATGAGACGCACAAACACAAGGAAGCCTCTAATCATGTACAATTTGGTTTATTTCACTGAAACCACAGGTCATGTGATGCACGGCACAGTCATCAGCACCGGGACTCGGGAGCTCGGAGCCGCCTGGGATCCAGGTGGCCGGAAGCGACCGACTGCTTCCGGCACCATACTGCAGAATCCCTTTATCGGTTACATCACAGTGCAAAACGAAAGGTTCTGGTTATTTCGCACACGCAAAGCCCACCCATCCCCTGCCAAAAAAATCATTTCCTTAGGAAAAGATGAAATGGTGACTTTGAGCTTTCGTCATTCAACATTTAAACAGTTTGCTTATAAATGGCTTATTTTATAGACTTGAACGCAGCAATAATATACATAGCTATTATATAAATTTCTGATAAAAGTTCTGATTACTCTCAACTGGAGGGCATGCACTGCAGTACATTGATATAAAACTATGACATTGTACACAAAGTTTAAAAGGGATGTGAACACCCTTTTTAGACGTTCATATTTGTGGTCGGAGGCTAAGCGAAGCCCCCCCCCCCTGCAGTGAGGTCAGATGGGGGAAGGTAGACACGGTAGACTGGAACTGGCTGATTTCCCACTTTTCTCCTTTTAAAAGTCCATTAAAACATGCTCTCTCTGTCAATTAAGAATAATCTTTGTAATCATATTTGATATCCCTTTGCCCTTCCCTTCTCTTAAACATTTTATTTTACATATATTTTTTTTTTTTTTACATGCACGTCTTTGGAAGATGATGTGCTGCTCACAACACACATGCACAACACTAAAAGAAAACCTCTGATCCTGAATAGGGTTTTTGCGGGTTTACACATCCCGGGTTTTTGCGGGTTTACACATCCCGAGCTAGAGAGAGGGGGGGAGGAAGAGAGAGAGGGAGAGAATTAGGGAAGAGAGCAAAAATTGGAGCACAAAAAAAGCACATGTGAGTGAAAAGATGAGAGCGGACCCTCACAGAACATTCAGAGTCACGTGAGAAGCGCCCCTACATTCCGTGTTTTCACACGGAGCCCGTCGATCAGCAGCTTTATACTGAAAGCTTTGTAAAAAAACACACGGGTGAAGTTATTCTTGGTTAAAAAGGTTAAATATATTTGTGCAAACATGCAGCACTGGTTAAATAGTGGTTTTCCTTTACCGCTGAGGGTGTCTAACGTAACACATTTAAGGAGCTGACAGACCCTGGCAGCTAGAGGGCGCAAAAGTCCCTAATGAACTCCAACTCCCCGGAGAGTCAGTCACAGTCTATTTATCTGATAATCGCTTCACTGTGCGTGTGCGAAAACGAAAACAGAAATTCTACAAACTATTTCTAGAATCTGTGGTGAATATACCTGCAAAAAAAAAAGAAAAAAGTAAAGTAAGCTGGATGTCTCCCCGCAAAGCCGCAGCCCACAGTGTTCAGTCGCGACCTTGACTGGTGCCCCAGTAAAGGAGTTAAGGAGCACTACGTCGCCCTCAATCGTCAGTGGCCTGTGCTTGTTTACACTCAGCTGCAGTGTCTTAAAAAGCAGAAAAAAGCCTCTGGTCAAACCCAAGCGAAGGCAGAAGCCAAAGGCAAGCCACCCCCCCCTGTCCCCCAGGTACTAAACCTCACCTCTACAGGGAGCAGAAAACAATGGTGGATCAGGCACCTGATCAGGCACCCATGTGGCATGAGACGAGAGAGAGGGAGCGAGGAGTGCCGGTATGCAAAGGGGTCCGGCCATACGGGGAAACAGAGGGCAAGGCAGGGAATTGTGGGAGAATGGAGGTATGAAATAGTGCACGAAGGAAACCTGAACAGAACCGCAGTACGGCAGATGAAAACCAGCGCAGCCTCAGGGGGGGGGGGGGGGGCATTTAACGCAGACTCCCCCATGTAGAACAAGGTTAGTATAACAGCAGAAAAGTATAACCTCTTAAAACCCTCACACCTGCAAATACCGCTCCAGTGTTGTGCAAACATACATTTTTACTGCATTTCAAAGGAACATTGATCACAAGGAGCTCCTGTCAAGGTGAGGATGTGTCATCATATACACACACACACACACACACACACACACACACACACACACACACACACACACACACACACACAGAGCTACAGACCACAGTACTTGTGCTCAATGGTTTAAAATAGGCAGCAGCTCGAAAACTTTCACAATTCAAGTACAGTATGTGCACAACTATTTACAGTTGAATAAAAAAAAAAAAACAGGATCAATTTCAGCAGTGCCACACATAAGATAGAGGCGAAATCTTAAACGCAGACTCAGTGAGTACTGTCCTGTAGTTGGGACTGTGTGGTTTTAAGTCCCTATTTTACAAAGCAGGATATCGCTATCAACACCCGTCTCAGTTAGGCTTTACAAAGCAGGATATCACTATCAACACCGGTCTCAGTTAGGTTTTACAAAGCAGGATATCACTATCAACACCCATCTCAGTTCGGCTACAGCCGCACAACTTCTCCCTTGTCCCTTGGCCTACAAATTCTTCTTTTTTTAAATCAATACATTAAAAATAATAAAGAAAACAGAGACAGCTGCTTATTTCATTTAGTACATCTAAGGGTATAATTCAGTTTCAGGGGAATAGAGTGATGGAAGAATGTTTGCGGTCATAAAAAATGAAGAAAAAATAAAACATTAATGAGCATTACTGAGGTAGCTGGGCTCTGCCAAGAGTAGGAAAGAAAATGTGTGTTTAGAAAAAACACCCCCTTACATTTCCCTGTGCAAGGGCAGTGGGTGTACACTAGCCACTCAGATGGACAGGCAGACAGACACACATACACACTCTCCTCAGCCTGCTGCGTGGCACTACTCCACCACCTGACAGGGGGCGCAGTTGTTCTGAAGACAACAACAAAACATTAGTAAACAAGAGCAGGGTACATGCCAGTGACTCCTACCTCCCCCCCCCCCCCAAAAAAAAACCGCATAAAAAAAGTGTTATACCTACATAGATGTTGCATGACAGTCCCTGCCTCATCTATATTTGGGACAGAAGGAAGGACCAAAAAAATATATGCTATGAAATTAGTCATGAGGACTTTTTAAAATACAGGTTTAAAATGGGACAGTAAAGAATCGGCGGTGACATTGTCCAGAGGATCAGCAGGAAATCCCGGCGATGGTCGCTGTCGATGCAAGCGGTGGTTCCGGTTCATTCTGCCGTAGTTGTTAAACCCGGTGTCGTTAATGTCATTAGATGAGTGTTAAGCTCCGCCCACACCGTGCTCATGCCAGTCAGGACCAGAACATGTCTACCACATTAGTGTCAGTACTGTAGAGCCACAGCACCAGGGGTAAGGCCACACCCACGAAGGACCAGGACACACCCTCCATGCAGCCCATCGGCCCACAGGCCCCGCCCCCCTTCGGCACAGGGCACTCTAGCTCTTTACCAGGTTCCAGGTAGTTGCGTGCTATGAATTTGAGCATCTCGTCCAGCAGAATGACAGGTAGGGAGATCTTCAGCACCATCAGCCACTGGGGGACATTCAGGGGGGTGATCTGGAAGATGATCTGAGGAGACAGAGGACAGATAAACGCTGGGCTGGGGGGGACATTGTGTTTACTGACACATCAGAAAGAGCCTATCATTATTATTATCGCTATTATGACTGCCTGTTGCAATGCTATACTAAGGCCATGATCTATACTGGAACTGGTCAGCAGTCATGAAGCCAGCCGTGGCCCTGAGCCCTGAGGTGGGCGAAGCCCTCACCGGCAGCGGCTCCACGTAGAGGATAAGGAAGTGCAGGGACATGGACAGGCAGATGGCCCCCAGCAGCCAGATGTTCTCCCAGGGGGGCATACGCAGCAGGGACTGGTTCTCTGACAGGCTGCGGGAAAGACGGCAGATTGGGCAGGGTCACCATGGGAGAGGACCAGCCCACAGGGTAACCGCGAGTATGACCTTCCTGAAAAATCCACTTCACCGCTCTGTTAAATGTCGGCGGAGCCTCCACACAAGGGGATGGGGCCTACCTGTTGAGAGCATTGCACATCTCGATGGTGACCAGCACAGACAGAGCCATGGTCATGGGGTAGGGAGATTCGAACACCTCGCACTCCAGGTCCTGGAACTCAGGGTTGTCTGGGGAGCACTGCAGGAAGTGGCTCTGATTGGACAAAAACAGTACAAGTGGCCAATGAATCATTTCTTACTTCTTGAAGCCCAATGCCCCATGGCGACCTCAGCTCAAGCCTGTGAAGGCCTTACCAGCTGATACAGGGTGACCCGGGGGCCATCTTCAGCAGCAATGAACCACCAGGCAGCAGCACCCACGGTAGCAGCACCCACATAACCTGGATGGGGGGGCAGGGCACGGCTTAAGCAGGAGGACCCTTCTGGGTGCCTCTCATTTGAAGTGAAATGCAAATGGAATAATGGAATAGAATGGGATGATGCAGCTACACTGGAATGCCTCTTCCTGCATGTCACATCATGCTCTCCTTTGAAACATACATACACATACACCATATGGACAAAGGTATTGGGACACCCATAGTAATTACAGGAATGGGTCACATAGGCCACACCCACTGCTGACATACAGGTGTATAATTAAGCACACAGCCATGCAACCTCCAACATGGCATCAATGGCAGCAGATTGGGGGTCATACAGAAGAGGTTAGTCAGCCCAGCACCGTCACTGGACACCTTTCCAACAAGTTGGTTCTCCTCATTTCTGTCCTGCTAAAGCCACAAGTGAAGTGATTATGAAGTAGAAACATCTGGGCAAGTCCAGCTGTGAGGTGGGGGCCACAAAGAGTCACAGAAAGGGACCTGATCACCCAGCATCAATACCCAACCTGAACGGCAGCAAATCCCACCAGCAATGTTCCAGCATCTAATGGAAAGCCTTCCCAGAGGAGTACAGGCTGTTATAGCGACTAAGGGTCAGTCAGCTTCTTATTAATGTCCTTTGATTTGAGTGAGATGTTGGACAGGCTGGTGTCCACATACTTAAGTCCATATAGTGTATATATAGTTAAAAGCAAAGTTTGAAGTCAGAATGCAAGGTTGGCCATTTGTCTGGCACCCTATTCTGCCTAGGCTGGGATACAAACCAGCAACCTTCTGATCACAGTCACAGAGGCCTAATGCGCATCAGCCTCGTTCAGACACTCACATCCGATGGCCAGGTATCTGAAGAAGAGCCAGCCAGAGATGAGGGGCTCCCTGGCGTTGCGGGGCGGCTTGTTCATGATGTCCAGGTCGGGCGGGTTGAAGCCCAGGGCGGTGGCGGGAAGGCCGTCAGTCACCAGGTTCACCCACAGCAGCTGTACGGGGATCAGGGCCTCTGGGAAGCCGAGCGCCGCCGTCAGGAAGATGCTGGAGGCACGGAGACGGACAGTCAACACACACAGAGATATCCGGGATCCCGCCATGGCATCGTTTCACCTCTTAGTCATTAATAGCCTCATCATTAGAAAATAAAAGTGTTACAGCAGACAGGTTAAACTAACGTAGACACCACATTAGGCACCAGCTTCTGTGGGCACTATTACCATCTCTCTGCCTGCTTTAACCCAAAGCAGGGGAAATGCTAGGATTTTTTAAGCAAGGGGCATAAAATGGGCCATAATTCATTCAGAAGGGCCAAGTCAATACTGTGTATTGAATTGTTCAGTGATAAAGAAGAAGGGACTTCCGGAGGTGGGGCCAATCAGCTTTCAGCTATGGCCAGTTCTCATATACACCCCTGACCCAGCATCAACCAAATTAGCCAATGAGAAATGGGGTTAATCTAGATTAAAAGGTGCCTGACACTCCCAATGGGAGTTTTTAAAGGATTCTTCCCAGAGACACAGTGTTCAGTGAGTCTTGTTTAATCATACATGGACTCATTCTGTGACTGGTGTGTGTGGCTACATTAATGAGGTTGGCCCACTTCTCCGAACCGGAACGTCTACTGCTGCACGTCAAATGGCCACACGTCGGAAGAAAATTGTGTTGAGCATTCCGGAAGCAGCGGACATCGCCGTCCCCTGCGTGACCCTCACCAGACGACCTCGCCCACATTGGACGAGATAAGGTAGCGGATGAACTGCTTCATGTTGTTGTAGATGGCCCGGCCCTCCTCCACCGCCGACACTATGGTGGAGAAGTTGTCGTCGGCCAGCACCATCTCGGAGGCAGTCTTGGCCACAGCTGTCCCTGATCCCATGGCAATGCCAATCTCTGCCTTTTTCAGGGCTGGGGCATCGTTCACACCATCTCCAGTCTGTAGAGGGCGACAGAGAGTCTGACGTATAAAACAGCCACCCCTGACATCGTCTCATTTGACTGCTAGTATTGATGTGCTACCCTGCTTTTTGTACTTTTACTAGGACTACCAGGACCCACCATGGCTGTGATCTCGTTGAAAGACTGCAGGAACTCAACAATCTTGGACTTGTGGGAGGGCTCGACGCGGGCAAAGCAGCGGGCCTTCAAGACGGCGTCACGCTGCCCTTGGGGCGACAGGTCATCGAACTCGCGGCCCGTGAAGGCCATGCCGTTGACGTCGTCGTCCTCGCTGAAGATGCCGATGCGCCGGCAGATGGCCACGGCCGTGCCCTTGTTGTCACCCGTGATCATGATGACCCGGATGCCGGCCAGGCGGCACAGCCGGATGGAGGCCGCCACCTCAGTTCGGGGCGGGTCCAGCATGCCCACGCAGCCGATGAAAGTCAGGTCCGACTGCGCAGACAGAGACGGCGTGACTGGGCTGCATCCTATAAGATGCGAAAGGCCACTCGGTGGGCATTGTTACCTCGTACTCGATGAAGCGAGCTGTGTCCACCAGCACCAGATCCTCCTTTTTCAGAGGGTTGTCACGCGTGGCCAGCGCCAAGCAGCGCAGGGTGTCCCGGCCCGTGCCGTACTCCCGGATCACCGACAAAATCTTATCTTTGATGCCCGATGTCAGGGGCACCTTGTTGCTGCCCACACGGATGTGCGTACACCTGTCAATCACGCCCTCTGGAGCGCCCTGCAGAGGAGGGCCAGTACAGGAAGTGTCACTCCCACTCACCGCTGCTTAGCCAATCACACGACACCCAAAGGCGTTACAGGTGCCCAAAGAGCCAACCAGATTACAGGTCTCACGCTACCTTGACAAACATCTTGCCAATTGAGGACCGGGATTTGTTGGGGGTGCAGTAAACAGACATGGATTTCCTGTCTCTGGAGAACTCCAGGGTGAACTCCTTCTTCATCAGCTGCTTTATCACCTGCCAGAAATCAAGCCTGTCAGATACATGTGTGCACACATGGACAAACCAGTGACCTGTTCATAAATTAAATGCTCACATCAAAGGGGAATGTTGACTAAACTCAAGTTATGGGCTACAGAGTTTTACAGTTAGGGGTAGCAATAACCAATTAATCTGAGCCACTTTTTTGGGGCAGGGGGGAGGCTATTGTTACTGGTAATCATCATTCTTATTTTGTGGTAAATTATATTTCCTATATTTCTCGAGATGGGTGAATGAGTCAACCCCAAGTCCTCCACCACAGAAAATGGCTGCTCGTCCAATGCAATCGTGTCCATTATTTTAGTGGTTGTGTTTATAGTTCTATTGCTGCTAACTTTTAATATTTAAGAAATTTAAAAATAGGCCGGCAATAATTGGCCAAAATTGACACATCGGACCAATATCAATATATGGTGCACCTCCAACATCAATATAGGACAGACACATTAAGATCAGACACGTTCAATTTTCAGAATACATCTTTAAAATGAAAACCAATTAAAACAAATCCACAAAAAACTAACGCTGGATTTCAAATGAAAACTGAATTTAAAAATTAAAACTAAATTTAAACATCACAATTATAGTAGCACTGCCTCACCCAGACTAAAACATGTGCATTAGGCAGACTGTTGTCTCCAAGTCACCCATAGCATTAGCCGTCCCCGTGTTCATACGTGCTTTCCGAGACGGGGTCCAAAATCACCGGAACCCAGCCCAGGACAGATTAGCAGTTATAAAAAGTAAACAGACATCCATCAGTGGTCTGGCTACAACTTCAATGGCCGTCCCCAAGCCAGCATGACCGCTAAAAGGCCTCTGCGCCAGCAGGCCGCATGCCGGCCTGAGCACGTACCGAATTGCAGGCATTGGCCCTCTCGATCTTGGACAGGCCCTTAATGTCGGTGTCGAACACGTTCATCTTCTCCACCAGACAGGTGAGGGCAGTCTCGGTGGCCTCCCCCACCTTCTCGTACACCCCCTTGGCCTGAAAAACACGCAGGTTTACCATCTGATGCTAAAGCAGTGTCCGACTGATCTCACCAGCAGGGGGCAGCGTTCTTGGCAGAGACACTTGCCTCGTTAAAGTCCAGAGAGGAGTCGTTGCAGAGGGCACAGATGGTGGCCAACTCCACCAAGGCGTCATACTGGGAGCACTTCACAGACCGGTTATCATGGAACCTTCACGGTGTAAAACGACACCCGTTGTTCAGACAGGGGCGTGGCATTCAATAGACACATATTCACATCAATCCCGGCATTCATCACCTGAGGCTAACTGACCTCACAATGAAGCAGTCAGTGAAGCTGACATTCTATAACTCGCTACCAGGTCAGCAGGAAGCGTGAATATGCGTAGGGAGCATACGGCTGCATAACTGGGGGTATGGCTCAGCGTACGGGGCTTACGGCTTAGCGTGCCCAGTGACGCCTGCAGAAAACCTTAACTGGGAAGGCCTTTAGGGGGCAGTTTTCAAAGGGGCCACTTATGTTTTCAGAGGCTACTAGGGGCTAGTAACATTTTCCATTTTGTTTTTATTATTTTGTCACCCCTTAGGGGCAAACAAAATTTCCGGGCTGAACACAAACCCGAGGAGTTGGGCTACGAATGCGAGACGGACGGTGACCATTAGCGTGCCAGTACTCACACTTCTCCCTCTGGGGCGTACGTGGAGCCAGTGATGGTGAATTCATTCAGGGAGCAGCTGTCCCCTTCAGCCTTATCGATGACGAACATCTGGAACCGAAATGACATGTGGGTTCAGCACAGAGAGAAGGCCCACAAGAACGGAAGGGGGGAGGGCGGGACAAAGTGAAAGAGAAGGAATGGGCCTGAGGAAGAGCAAAGGCACAGGGAGTTCCTCAGGAGCGAGACGGTGAGTGTGGGACCAGCGATTAGTCAGATGGGGGGGAGACGGAGTGACACATGCTGAAGAATGACTGAAAGAACATAAAAAAAAAAAAAATACAGCTTCCTCCCACATCAGAGGGACAGCAATCTACCAAGACTGATCAGGGAGGGCCAGAATGGCACTATACAAGGTAAATGTGTTAGTAGCAGAGCTTCTGAAGTCTAAAAAGCCATAAGGACGGCCGCTGTGGCAGGATTCCCAGGAGGTGGGCGGGCTTACCCGGCACACGGACATCTGATTGGTCGTGAGGGTGCCCGTCTTGTCGGAGCAGATGACGGAGGTACAGCCCAGTGTCTCCACAGAGGGCAGGCTGCGAACGATAGCGTTTTTCTTGGCCATGCGGCGCGTGCCCAGCGCCAGGCAGGTGGTGATGACGGCCGGCAGGCCTGTGGGCGGAGCGGCGAGCAGGATGTTAATGCCCTGCTAATCAGGTGCTGAGTTACTTATGCATTTATAAGCATCTAGCATGTATATCGTGTCCGCATACCCGTGGATATGCACTTACAGATATGTGGCGTATACATCACATTCATAGACCCACGGATGTGCATTAATAGATATGTCATGTATACGTCACATTCGTATACCCGCAGATGTGCGTTTATAGGTATCTGGAGATATATATCGCATTTGCATACCTGCTGATGTGCATTTAAAGGTATCTGGCCTATGTATCGCATTTGTGTACCCTTGGATGTGCAGTAATAGGTATCTGGTGTATAACCACTCCTCATTTAGTGACCTGGCAACGTACGCCGGAGTGAGAGTAACACTGACATAATTCTAAAAGAAATGTATCTGGGTGAGACAGCAGTAAGCAGTAATCTTTGCAGCATGAAGCACAGTTGCAGTCACTCCTAGGCAACCATACATTTCATTTAGTGACCATGTTGTTTAGTGATCCAGGCGTTGGAATGAAACTATTGTTAATAGTTGTATATATTACATTTGTATACCCTCGCATGTGCATTTATAGGTATCCAGCGTATATATTGTGTTCGGTTACCTTCGGGAATGGCAGCCACAGCCAGCGCCACGGCGATCTTGAAATAGTAGACGGCACCGCGGATCCAGGAGCCACCGTGGACGGGGTCGTTGAAGTGGCCGATGTTGATGATCCACACGGCGATGCAGATGAGCGAGATCACCTTGGAGAGCTGCTCGCCAAACTCATCCAGCTTCTGCTGTAGGGGCGTCTTCTCCTGCTCCGTGGAGGCCATCTCGTCACGGATCTTGCCGATCTCTGTGTTGATGCCCGTGGCCACCACCACGCCCACAGCCTTGCCGGCAGCGATGTTAGTGCCCTGGGAGAGCGGCACCATAAAGTCAGGAGCAGATTGGATCCCTGACACAGTACCAACACCAGGTCCAACATAACCGGAAATCAACCTCCATCACAGACCCCCCACCTGCCTAAAAACCTATGGTCTCCATTCCTGAAATATAACACCTGGTTCTAGAAAGTGCTGCAAAAGTATATAAACTGTACACAGCCATTTGTGGAGAAGCAGACTCACGCCAGGGATGACACTGAAAGCCACCTGCCAGCACAGACACTTACAGAGAAGAGCATGTTCTTCTTATCCTGGTTCACAGCACGGGGGTCGGGCACCGGGTCTGTGTGCTTGATGACAGACACAGACTCTCCTGCCCCAGGGGAGAAGAAAGGGTCAAAGCCATCAACAGGGACCCTACAGCGTGTTTAAGCTCCTACAGCGTGACCAAAAAGTGCAAGTACGCTAATAATGGAGCATCTGACACTGAAAACACAGATATTGAAGGACTGATGATCCCCACCTGTCAGGATGGACTGGTCTACCCTCAGGGTGGTGGACTTGATAGAACATAGGCGGATGTCTGCAGGCACCTTGTCTCCCACTAGGAGAAACACAGACAGACACACGCTTGAATCTTGAATCTTAACCTAGCCCTAACCTTAACCATAAATAACCAAATAAAATACAGCCTTTCCCCAGGTTACGATAGGGTTACGTTCTGATAAACAAGGTGAAAATATCGTACACCTAACCTAACAAACATCATAGCCTAGCCTAACCTATGTTAAACATGCTTAGAACACTTAGAATACCCTGCAGTTAGGCTTTGTGTTAGTGACTTTGCCCATTTTATAATAAAATGTCATGTTATTTACTGAATAATGTAAAGAAAGTGAAAAACATTTACCCATTGTAAAGTCAAAATATCGTAATACAGACCATCGTAACCCAGGGAGTGTCTGTACAAGACTTTTGGCATTTTTAGTTTACTGATTGGAGTAAAAGGTTTTTTAAAAATTTAAGTTAAGTTAAGTTATCCTTGTGGTCAATATAACAGGTTTTTTTAAATCACATTGTGGGGACATTTGGTCCCCAGAATGTAGTATATACACATTACCCACACACACGCACACTCAGACAGACAGACACATTCACGGCTCAGACTCGATGGCACACTAAAGCAAGTTAACGGCACTTCGCCAGTTCAAATCCCAGGGTCAGCATAGTGATTTCACTGCTGGGGCCCTGAGGGGGGGCCCTTAACTCCCAAAAATGCACCCTGTTTGGATAAAAGCACCTACTACATAAACCAAACATAATGGGCTTTATCAGACCGTACAGACACCTGCTGCTAGACCAAGCGGGCTCCGAAAATAAGAATTACGTCAGTCGCATGTCCCTCATCCCACAGCCGGTATGATTATGCTGTTAAAATGGCCAAGAAACATCAGCCTTGGGTAGATTCTGCTAACGTGAAGTGGGCGATTTAAGTCCACACCATTAGTGCCCCAGAACGCCCACCCCACGGAAAGGTCCGGCGCTGCGCTTTCGCTGCTTGCAGAAGAGAAAACGAAAGCATACTGGAGGAAGGGACTGTTCCTGATTTCGCCCACGGATGTAGGCGAGAGGTTAGGAGAGACAGAGAAGGGTACAGGATGCACACAGGCAGACACACATATATGTTTGCATTCATTCTGGGGACCGTACATTCATTTCTATGGGCACAACCCTAATCCCAGCCCTAACCTTAACCATAAGTAACCAAACAAACTGGAAGGCTTCTGCCATTTTTAGTTTTTTGATTGCTGTCACAGATTTTTAGAAGATTGAGTTTCCCCTTTTGGTCCCCACAAAGTCAAAAATCAGGTATTTATCAGATTGTGGGGACATTTAGTCCCCACATCAAAGGACACCGGAGGCGTCAAAGGCAGGGAGAAAGACACCTTCCACAAGCCGCTGAGGGGGGCCAGGCCCAGCCACCAGGCCCAGCCACCAGCCCCAGTGGATGGGCACACCTACCATACCCATGCCCTCGGACAAGACAAGAAAATAGCACTGGGGTGGGGGGTTACAATAGGCATGGCCAAAAATGGGCAAACTATGTCAATGCGTGTCCCCGCAACGGCGGTCAGGGTTTAAATGTAGACGGATCAGCTACCAAGCCAGCTGCCACCCTCGTGCCACATGTAGAAGGGCGTCAATGCCGACGCGGGCACAAATGGGGCACTACATCCCCCCTGCCCCCTCAGGTGATATTTCACATCCACTATAGCGCCAAACCCCACTGTTAGCTCACCTCACCCAACACCTCCTCACCTCAGACGCCCCCTGTGGGACAGTCAGCTGAAAGGGCATTTTTTTGCCTGGGGGGGGAGGGCACAGTTCAAGCCACAGATGGGGGGAGCAGGATAAGCCCACAGGACCAAGAACCGAACCGTCCAGATGCAGATGGTCCCTCGAGTGCAGCCAGGACTGAGACAGGCAGCACTTCAGACAGTACAACAGCATGACAAATGAGTTTAAAAGCCCCCCATGTGCAGTGAGGCGGGGGGGGGGGGGGGGGGCGTGTGAAACGGGCCACATTAGTGCCTGTTGAAATCAGACTCGCAAAGGGCCCGCGGCAGCCTGCTTTAGCTACACACTTTCTGAGAAACGGGCCCGGCTTCCCGGCACCGCCCCTTTCCAGTCCATTCTGATCCAAGGGCGGCGCCGGTATCTGCTGTGCTAACAGCGCCGGCCCCACCATCACGGAGCAGGCCGCCAGTCGGTAACGAGGACTGGGGGGGGGCACATGATGTCACGCCCAGGGCAGGCTAATCCGGAATGTCCCACGAGGGAGTAGATGCACGTTACAGGGTGTCCTGATAGACCGCACAGCGCACGCGCACACACACACACACACACACACACACACACACACACACACACACACACACACACACACACACACACACACACACACACACACACACACACACACACACACACGGTCATCAGTGTGATGGTCGATAGATACACTGTCCACTATTGCTCCCCACAGGAGAAGTCAACCCACCCTACTCCCAAAGAAAAGGTTATTCCCTCTGCAAATGGATACTTTAGTATGATACTAATGGCTGCTTTAGTATTAACTAAAAACCCACCCTATATTACTGCAAAAATTCTGCACAGGAAAGTGTGAGAGGTTGTTGGGCAGGTGGAATAACTGCAGTACCCTGCCTAACCACAGGGGGGCCACTAGCCTAACTGCCTGATAAGATCTCAGAGGAAAAGGGCCCGAGGCGGCAGAATCATGACGCCGGTTAACACCAGGGCGTCACCCATGTTTACGCCATTTCCTTAACTGGCCCCTTCAGCCATGCGGACCATCCAGGACACAAGCACATCTGAGGAACGGGGGCTTATTCCGGCAACGTAAACCCAGGAAGGCTGCCACTGTGCGCACAATTACAGACAAAAGACAGACGTGCTTCTTCCCACAAGCCTGGAGCACATCTCCAGGAGATCAGGTCGGATCTGCCCGAACATAAACATCACATCCTGTTCCGCCGGCCTGCTAGTGCCTGCGTCCCCAGCTTTCTCGCCACAGCGGCCGGAACCATGTTCGGGGACCAAGGCGGCGCGAGGGTTTGGGGGGCGCTGGGGGGGGGAGTGAGAGAGAGGGGACGTCACCAGGCTGAGACGAGATCCAGGCGTGGAAGCCGGCATGTGGGGACTGGATGAACACTCCGCAAGCAGAAACCCTTCACTACCACGGGGCTGCATGGTCTCTCCGCCTACTCAGCTCGAAATAAGAACACCAGCCACAGTCAGTTCCCCCCACTCAGCCTTTTTTGCTTCAGCTAAAAGCTCTTTCGGCCGTCCGGCACCGTTCCATTTCCTGCTTCACAGGTTCGTCTCGTTTTCCTGCTGAAGGTTCGTCTGGTTCTTCCTCCACCGGCCACACAGCCGTCACGCTTCTCAAACGGCCAAATGAATCGGAGCTGAGGGAACAGCGAATTCGTTCTGCTGTGGAGTTTCATTATCACCCCAAATACTGCATAGTTTAAAAAAACGAATGTGAAGAGTCTTGGGAAGCGGGACGTCAAGCTGCAGAGATCATCAGAGACCAGGTGACCCAGGTTCAAGCCTCCAGCACGATGGAGGAGCCCGAGTGTCCCAGAGGGACGGGGCTTGGCCTGCCGGCTACCTGGCTGCCCCCAGCACCTGCTCACCGCGGCCAGGAGGGCCGAAATGCCACATGCTGTCACAGATGCCTGGGATCTCCGTCCACGGGAGGTACTGATGGGACAGCGATGGGGGAGGGGGGGCAGTCGTGGTCAGCTACCACTTCCCTACATGGTCATCTCTCTGTGAGGATGATGGGGGGTGGGGGGGGGGGGTAGGGGGTCGTTCTCTTGCCCCCATCTCTACCCCGAAGAGGACATACTGACCCGATACCTGGAAACACGCTCGCCCACCCCCCACCAAAGAACAGCTCGGCCGCAAGGTCATGCAAGTACACAGGGCTGCGATTGGGTGGCGCACTGCATTGATGCCCCCCTGAACACTGGCTTATTCAGGCCAACGAAAGTGAAGGTCAAATGCGTATGACGGTGAAATGTGGCCCTGCTGAAGCTTCTGAGTGACGTCCCTGTGCACCGCCGTGCGCCTGCTCTGTGCGACGCCCCCCCGCCCCACCTCCGGAGAAACTGACTCATCACAGCGAATAAAGTCCCCCGCTTCCTCTCTCCACTGCTCCCCCATTAATGACACCTGCAAAACAGCGAAGGATAGATCAGGTCACACTCCTCAGATGGCTGCTGACGCCGCTTCTCCAGCAGGGGGCGTGGTGAAGCCCAAAGCCGCGACTTTGGGATCAGTGTGGCAGGATGCTTATGTCACAATCAAGTGTGTCCTTGAAGTGCACCCCTCAAGACCACGTCAGTACAGTGCAGAGGCTTACGTCAGGCGCTTATGAGCTTTGTACACGCACAATTCTGTCATATCCAAATCCATTTTCTCATCTCCGGTGGTGTGGTGGGGGGGGGGGGGGGGGATTCCGGCCGCGGGCACTGTGACAGACGGCACTGCCCAATGCGGCACAGCGACTAGGATACACTCCGGGAGACAAGCTGGTGGCAAGGCCCGGCTCGGAGGCCCCTCCCACACGCGTTTTTGCGGTGAAAGTTTCCCAGACCCCCCCCCCCCCCAAGAGCGACAAACCGATGCAGTGGATCGAACAATCCCCCCGCCTTTCTGCCTGTAACGTCAACAGCGTCTCGCACACCGCAGCGAATCTCAGTCACGCTCTCCTCAAGGTCACCATCCCCCCCCCCGCAACAGCACTCTGCGTCATACACGGCTGCGATGTACCCGTGTACCCAATGGGGGGGCAAGACACCTGTCACCCTCGCTTCTGTCGCTGGGCGGGATATAAATAAACAGCATTCCACAAATTAGACACGAGAGCCACCACTAAATATAAACCAAGCGGCCAATCACAAAAGGCATTGTGTCGGGAGCGGCGGGGGGGCGCAAACCGGCAGCTGAGAGAGCCCCACCCCTACCCCCCAGAAAGGTTAACAGGAGCGTCTCGAAGGGCATAGCCATGCAGGGTAGAGGAACCTGAAATTGAAGTCCCTTCAAAAGAGGTACAGTGGTGTCTGCAGTTCACAAACGCTGTGGTCCATTTGGTTCACGACCAAAAATTTAGTGAGAAATGCATTGGTTCGCGTACAAAATTCGGTTGAACAGATTCCTTGACCAGATTCCTTTTTTTATACTAGTGTAGCACCGGCGGGGCGCATGTCCCAGCATGCCCTGTGTGCAATTGTAAATAGAAGGACCACAACAGGCACCCAACAAGCACCCAACAAGCACCGAACCCAAATACACAGACAGGAAACACAAGGTTGTCAGATGCCGAACTGCAAGATGCTCACACGGTGGGAGATTTACACACGGTAAATACACACGAGGATTGGACCAGGTACACACAAGACACGGGCAAACACTCGTGTGACAATAGGGAAATTCAACCATTAACATTAACAACAATACAAGGGTTAAGGACTGTTAATAAAGAGCGTGATTTCCCCGGCAAGAAAGTCTCCACGTCTCTCTCTGCTCCCGTGATGCCTTGGTCCACCCCATTGCCATGCTATATTGTGTTTTTCTTTAAAGTTTTTACTATAAAAACCAGAAAATTAATTAACAAAAATTATTATTTGGTATGCTTGTGAACAAATTAATAGAATTTCAGTGCTTTCTTATGAGAAAAACTGCCCTGGTTCGCGTACAAATTGGTTCACGACCACTTTCCTGGAACGGATTGTGTTCGTGAACCGCAGGCAATACTGTATCAAGAGCAAATGCAGCAGTGCAGAAAGGCATGTGAATGTCAGAGAGGCGAGCTTCAGAAAATGCTGGAAAACACTGATTGCGGTTTTCAGTCGACATGTCTGATCACATGAAATACAGAAAGCCTTGTTTATGCCCATGAACAAGTGCGATTGCCGCAGGCACTTGCAGGCGCAGGCACAGTCGCAGACGCAGGCACTTGCAGGCGCAGACACGGTCGCAGACGCAGACGCTGGCTCTTACCTGCCACCTCCACAATGTCCCCCGGCACGATATCTTTGGCCTTGATCCTCTGCACGCTCTTCCTGTCCTGCCGGTAGACCTTGCCCATCTCGGGCTCGTACTCTTTAAGAGCCTCGATGGCATTTTCGGCGTTCCGCTCCTGAGGGGGTGACACACCGAAGACCTCGAATTTTAATTAACCACCTCCCCCCTGTGACATTTCACACAGAACATGAGAGATTCAGTTTCATCAGGTGAAACTAAGATCAGACACCATCCCCCTACCCACCCAGAAACAAAACAACTAATCGCTTATATTAACAAGAAATGCTCCAAACTTTGATAAATTTAGACTTAATGTATCAGGACTTTATGTACCCGGCCTCTGAAGCATTTATGTGGATAGGAATCTTGTGGTATAATACTCAAACTCTGCTGGAAAATGCTTTAAAATTGTGTCTCGACCTTCTGTTCAATTCATCCTTTCATACACACTTACAGGTTTTCTCTCCCCACCCCCCTTGCGGAGGGGGGGGGGGGGTATTTTAATGTGAGTACAGCAGCATTTCAAAGCCACGATGGCTTCAACTGCAAGCTAAGCTGAATCGGAGATCCGCGTTACAGTTCAATGTTCACTCGAGTCCCCTACAGCCTTCCACAAACACAGACTGGCCGTGGCATCATTTCCAGTTAAACTGTGTGGGAGACTGGAGGTGGGGTGGGCGATCAGAGTCTGCCACACTTCAGGGATTGTGTACCTTTCAATCCCAACAAAAACACAGGCGTCCACTGGCTGCCTGTGAAGAGGTTTTGGTAACACACTGACTGCAATATTTATTTTAAAATAAAATTATATTTTTTTTTATTAACAGTATATCTTAAATGTAAAGGCAGGTACAGGAACGGAGAAAAAAAAACGAGGCTCAGAGATGAGGGCCTGTTAGAGAATCCCACTCTGGTCATCAGTAGATCACAGGGAAGAACGCAGGGATGAAATACAGCAGCAAAGGCGGTCACCCATCAAGCTAGAACCACAGAAAGCTCCAAAACCAGCAACCGAGAAAAAGTCCAATCTCACTAAGCGACCCCCATGAAAAACACATTAACATTACACTGCAATGCAGCATTTAGGAAACCAGTCAGCGATGGTCAAGTCGCGGGAAAAGAGACAGCGAGACCCTAAACGGGGGAATTACATATGCAGTCATGGCTCCGTGACAGGCTTCACAAGGGAGGTAGAGTGAGTTCCAGAACCTTCTTCTGACATTCCAGACCCCTGTTCCTTGTGAGAAGCTCAAGAAGCATTGGTTGAAACTTCATTGTGGCACAGGATTCGGGAGTCATTTATCCATCCATCTATCCATCCTCTACCCACTTATCCTGGGCAGGGAGGGTCTGGAGCCTATACCATGCCGTAGAGGGCACAGTTTGCAGGAAGTGGCAGCCCATTGCAGGGCACACCCACAATTTAGAGACACCAATTAGCATGACTGCATGTCTTTGGACTGTGGGAGGAAACCCACACAGCATGCGGAGAACATCCATACACACGCAGAGCGGAGGAGAGGAGCTGTTTAGTTTGTGAAATCTCCTGAAACTTCAATCTAATAAGTCTTCAGGTAGAAAGATCAATGAACACAACAAAACAAGCGCTCCTTTGCCAGATCCGTGGTCTTCTGGCAACGTGACAAGAAGCAGAAAAGTTGACAGGCATTATTATCGTGGGCGGGAAGCCAACAAAAGAACGTGGGCTTCCTGTGACGGTGGCCAGGTGCGCGTTACGCCTCAGCCATTCGGGAACGCCAGGAGAGGGGGAGGAAAAAAGGAGAGGACTCTCAAAGCCTGGGAAACGGGATGTCAGGAAGAAACTATGGAGGCATAAAGTCTGAAATGCCAGGCAAAGCAGGGCCCAGCAACAAGAGAGCATCAACCCCCCAGCAACTCATAGCAAGTAAGAGAGCGAAGGACTTTTGGCTACAAACACAAAACCCCTCTTAAAACGGACTGTTTAAAATAAACAGTATTCCCCATCTTATGATGTGCTAACAGCAGCCAGATTCCATCGTCGTTCCGAAATCGAGGAAGACGAGGCTGTAAGATAAACATTTACGATGACCCCAGGTCAGCAAGGCATCTTGGGGGAGACGTCCACAGCTCAATCGGGAACAACGGTGTCTGAGATTATCCTGGTGATTATGATGGTTAACCTTTCACCACCCAACCCAGTCCCTGAGCTTAACTGTCCTAACAGCTCTGTTCGTTATGTCAGATTTATGCTGAATTAAGGGTGACTGGGGGGGGCATTTACTGAGCCCCCCCCCCCCACACACACACTCTCCAGGCATGGTGTCCCCTGGTGACATCGAAATCAAATTCAGATTGTCACCAAAGAAATGGGGCCAATTCATACCACTGGCCAAGTGACAGGTTTTTTTCCAGCAATGTTTAAAATTCTGATTTGCGATGGTTTATGAGCTCCAGTGGTAATGGTGGGATTTTGATGCTGTCAGTGTTAAGAGGCCATTTACTCATATGTGGGTAAGGTTCTCAAAAATAGACTGGAGTGATGACTGTGTGCTCGCGGCAATTCTGATTTCTGGGCACAGGCCGAACTATAAGCACAGCTCTCGGGGAGGTGAGAGCCTGCAGATCTTCACAGAACTTTCCATTAGACCACTTCTGAAAACACCAGGTGTGAGGATTTATTATTCAAAAGAAGTGTGGAGGGCCGGGGCTCGGACAGGAAGTGGTGAGGAAAGGAGCGATCGGCATGAGCCAGAGCGCCCTATGCCGGCCAAAGACAGAAGAAAAGACAGACGGATAACTTACCTGCCACACACCCACGATGGCGTTGGCGATAAGAATTAATAAGATAACGAAAGGCTCCACAAAGGCAGTGATGGTCTCCTCTCCTTCTTCAAACCAGGCCAGAACCTGCAAAGAAGGGGGGCGTCAGCATTAAATGGAAAAATAATGGAATTGAGGCCTTTGTTAGCCTATACACAGCATTACAAATTGTCTAACCTACTTAACCAGGTTAAGCTGTCTAGTACTGCCACCAGTAACGAGAATCATGTCTAACCTGCAGTCCCCCCCCCCGCCCCGACCGCCAGTTTACCCAGTAAGAGGTCCAGCAAGCCAGCCTGGCAGAAGTCGAATTGGCAGGTGAGAGGTGTCCCAGCAAGCTGGCAAAGCCTCGGTCACATTGAGGTGGCCGTCCCTGTCACCGCCCCGTGACAAGGTCAGGCAGGAGGCGGCAGAGTCCCGACGTTTGGGACCTGCCCAGGTTTCCATGGGAATGGCAAGGCGCTGACAGCGTAGCGCCACGGTGACGCCGCGCGTGTAGTACAAAGTCTACGCCTCTGCACTCTGTCACACAAAAGCCCCAAAATAGGCTTCACATTTTTTTAATTTCACCCTGTGATGAACAACACTTTCATAACGCAGAACAGTCAAAAAGTGAGACAAAATTTTGAAATTAAGCAGTTCAGGGTCTCAGGGAATAATTGGCGTGCTCCGTTTCCTGGGGCAGGACCTCTCGACTGCTTTCAGCCAATCAGCTAGCAGCTGACCGTTACAAACACGGCATCACAGATGACCTGTGTCAGGCCATGACAGGCCAACAATACCGCCGTATCATAACGCTAACGTCCAACATAACAGATTCCTGTGGACAGGTCACTGAACACCACACCCACAGCACTGATAATATGGCTTCTCTGAACACAGTGACATTTGAATCACGGACCACAAACTGAGAGCACATCTGTGTTCCTTTGATTCCTCTGCCAGAAACTGCCATTTTCAAACTTTCAGAGCAGTAACTGAAAAAGCTACTGAACAAAAAAAAATCCACTTTAAAATCACATAGAAAAAGCTCATGGTAAGGTACATCTTCCAACCCCCTGTAAATGGGAGGAATTTAAATATCACAGCTGAATAGAAAAACAGCGACTTCCCAAATTACTTCAGGGGCCGTCTGACTCTGCTTTCTCAATAGTCCGTCATTTTTATCTAGAATGTCTATTAAATCAATGTTATATCTACCTATCAACTGTGACCACATAGCTAATGTATGAGCACCTCCTACTGGTCTGTCAGGCATCCTGCAGGTTTCTTCACCCAAGTCCCGGTGATCAGCAGCTTAAGAGGCAGGAAAAATCTCACAGCCTCATCAAGCCACAGTTCCCACAAAACATCCAATCCAAAAGTGACACACATGCAGTACGGTGACACGACAACATCCGCCGGCAGAAGCACAGCTGGTAATACAGAAAGCAGAACTGGGCCAGATCAGTCCCGTGGAAAGTGAAGTGAGCTAGAGAAGACAGTGACGGTCATGGTCCCCACTTCCCAGCTTCGCCCATAACCCTTAGCCGTTACAGCTTAACAGCATGTACTTAAATAATTAACTGGCTTCAAGTACTGCAAGCCAATGCTGAAACTGCTCTATATCCACGTTCACACCACCTCCATGAAAGCCCTCTGCACTTCCACCCAAACAAATCTGCTGCGCCTCCCTACCATCTTCACTACACGGTTCCCCCCTGAAAACAAGTCATACATCTGCCAGGATTCAGAGCACAACCAAAAAACATGCATTCATTCTTCCATCTTCCATCCACGGTGAAGGAAGGGGCTCACCCCGGATGGGACGAAAACCAAAAATACCAAGAGAATTTCCATGTGCGCCGTAGCATACTTGGTGAATAGAGCGGCATCTAATTCTGCCCCAAGGTCATGAATTCTCATTATGACCATGACAGTAAAAGTATACAACCAGAAAATACGATTAATCTGGGCCGCGGCACACCAGGCTGCTTCGGTTTTATTTGGCACGAAGCGGACATCATGAGTTGGACGGCCCACCCGTCATCACAGGCAGCCCATGCAGCAGCAGCTCATATACTGCAGTGATCTATAGATTGACAGCTAATGATGTACCCAAATTAGCTCGCTAATTATTCCGCCGTATCCTCCATACTGCCGCAGGCGGAGTTGCGCGGAACATTCCAGTCACATCGAGGCTCTCAAACGTTCCTGCCCAGCTCTCGGTGACACTAAAGAAGTCGTCAAAAAGCCCCCCACTCACTGCCTGTTGGATATCAGATGGTTTGTGGCCAGTGTGGATGTCCATCATGAAAGAATGTTGGGGGAGGAAAATGGCACAGAGGCTACATCTAGTCATCTTATTCCAACTGAGAAACACATTACAACCAGATCATGTCTACACCAGCTACTATGGGGCCGTTACAGCCAATAAATAAGCTCATACTCCCCCCCCACCCACGATTTATTTTAACTTCAGGTTTTACTGAAGTGCTCGCGAAGACATGGAGACAAATCTGTGGAAGGATCCGGAATAAACGATCAGGCCGTATTTGCGCATGAGGCTGCCATCGCGGTGATCGACGAAAGGCTGCGGCTCCGTTTCCTCGGGAATTAAACTGCCGTCCGCCGATCACATCTGAGCCGTTCTGATCCAGGGCGCTGTAGCTAACAGATGTGAAGCAGAGGAGCGAGGCTTCACTCCAAACTTCACATATCCGATTACCGCGATTTGCCTGAAAGGTCGGCACTGGTGCCATTTTCCATTTATAGTAAAAATAACACCGGGTGCAGTTTATATTGATATAAATAAAGCCTCTTCAGTTAGGAAGTCATAGTAAACTTTGAAAACAAACTGATTAGGGGAGGTCAGAGATTTCCACCATAAATGGTCACTGGTGCACACAGGAAGCACACAGCCAGACTGGTGTACTGTCCTGGGGCACATGACCTCCACATGACACGTGTTATCACATGACTGAACTAGATAAGACCCAAAAACCCAAATGCCTGTGTCATGTGCCACATGCCAACCACTTTACTGCATCAAAAAACCCAGCACATTAACAGGCAAATGAATAAAAGTCGTAAAATGTAAGCTAGAACGCCAGGCCAGACTGGCATGATTATTCATTATACCTTAATTTGCTCCTTCATCTGCTCCTAGCGTGAATGTATGCAAAGACTTATTATCGCTGAGTAATACCACCACGTTATGCAGGGCGTTGTGGATAAAGCAGAATAAGAGAGGGGATTATTATGACACAGGACACTTTGAGTGCATAATGTCGCAGAACATCTTCAGAATGTATTTTGACATACGCTCAATTTATTCAGAAGATGCCTTTATCCAAAGTGAAGTACAAGCAGGGGCAGCCAGTCCCTGGGCAGTTGGGGTTAAGGACCTTGCTCAGGGGCCCATGGTGACATCACTCTACCGACCTTGGGATTTAAACCAGCAACCTTCCAAGCACAGTGACAGTATCCTAACCCTCTAAGTCATGTTGGACTCTGACCTGGCATTGTGAGTGTCCCCTATTCTTTGGTGAAAGATGGAAGCTTTGCCATCAGACCGGCTGTGTGCTACCTTTAAACCCGACTTTAGTCTGGCCTTACAAGGAAGTCTAAATTAATCCAGGGTTGTTATATTCCCCAAGCCCTGCTCATCCCGAAGTGCTGTCTCATCACCAGGGAAACCACCTCGCCATGAAGGCCGCAGGGTGGTCCTCCCGCTGGGGTCCGGTAAGCCCAGAGCTGCAGGGGGCTGTGTCAGGCTCCAAGACACAGAAATATAGGGGGTACCAGCAGTAAGGGTGTGAGGTAGAAAACTGGTGCAAGCAAGAGTTAGCCCTCTGTGTCTGACATCAGAACGTTGCTGGTTTGAATCCCATCTTAAGGCCACAAGCACCCGCGCAAAAATGATGCAGGGGCAGTGGATGACTGGCAGATCCCACGCTTAGTCTTAAAGGAGAGCAGGATGAGGTATGCAAAAAGAGGCATTCCAATGCACCTGTACTCAAGAGAGATAATGAACTGCAGGTGAAAGACCAAGTGTCCACTTTGCAAGTGAAATTCATATTTGAGGTAGAAGCTGCCTTCCCAAGCAGGCCGGGAACATGGGTGGAGCTGTTAAATTTGCACCTTGCTGGGCTCCAGCAGGGATCGGGTGTCGACACGTCTCACATCACATAGCAAGCTCTCCACACTCTCCCACCCCACGCTGCTGTGGCTTTCACAGCTGTTTCACCCCCTGCCCCCCTCTAGCCCCCCAAGCAACACGAACCCCAGACTGACAGGCCATCCAGGCTGGTCTACATGCAAACATCTAACTAGGGTCACTTAATTCTGGCATCTTAAAATTCAATGTTAGTAATTTCAGATTTTCACTTTGAGAGATATTAAGTCCATGGGGAGTCGTCTGCCTTCAATCACACGTTTCATGAGGCGACATTTCTACATCAGGCTACACAATCCAATCTCCAGCAATGCTCACAAAATGCACAAATTCCTCCCTCCACAGGCATCACTCAACATGCACAAAACGAAACCCAAGGTTATAATATGCTCGTCAGCAAAAGTTACGATCCCAGGCCCGTCCCGGTCAGACTCTTTAACGGGGCTCATTAAATCCACATTTTAACCTGCGTCCCGAAGTACAGCACGACCCAAGCCCACGCCATACTGTACAGGAAGTTACAGGAGATGCAAGACCCACTTTAATTCCAGCTTCTAGTAAAAACCATGCCTCTTCAGATTAGATCAACAGCAGGATACTTACGAACGATATACAGGCTGCGAGAAGAAGGATCCGCACAAGTAAATCTTCAAACTGCTCAATGACCAGCTCCCACAGTGACTTCCCTGCGTGAAAGAACAAAAGGTCACTCAGAGGAGGCAAGAAAGGGTCACAGATCCTCACTCTCAGAAGATATTGTATTACTTCACGGGACACTTTACCTTCTTCTGCTGGCAACTCTGGAGGTCGATATTCCGAAGCAGATACCAGAAAGAGAAAGCCGGTAGAGAGTTATTAGTCGGAAAGCTGATATAGCATGATGCCCCCCCCCCCACAAACACACACAGTCATTGCTGCCTATGCGACAATGACTAAGATTCACTGAAGCAAGACATCTCTCTTTCCCAAACATGTTCGAGCTTGTTCACCTTTACCTAGTATCACTTGATCAAAATCATCTATTCATAATTTTAAGAAGGGGATACACGCAATGCAATGTGTGGGGTGTTTGGACTGCGCATTTTGGGCTGTAAATGGGTGCAATAACATGAAGGACAGCAATCCGGGGACTTCGGCTGGCCGTGGGACACGTTTGGCCTTAAAACAACAGGCAGCGTGTCGGATTTCACCGCACTACCATACGCACAGTGGGGGTCCCTTAGATCAGCCGCCGGTCATTTAGCGGACTTTGGCGAGCGATCACCGGTTAGTACCAGTTGCTAGGTGGCCGACTGTCCACGGACTGAGCTGTTTTAAAGGCCTTCGCCGCTTTTCTTCACTGGGGACAAAATCGAGCTGCCACAATTACCGTCAATTATGAATGAACTAATGAATAAATACGCATTGATATATAAGGGACACAAGCGGGGATGCAGCTGAGCCGCCGCGATCCACATGGTGCCGAGCGGTGACGTCATGGGCACGGAGCTCCCCTGAAGCACGCCGGGTTACTGCACCCGGGTTCTGCCCGGTACCCGGCAGGCCCAGAGCCCCCTCCCCGCCGCCGATAGGACGCGGCACGTACCGTTGGGTCCCCATTTGTCCCGCTGCCGTTTGACCTGGTCCAGACTCAGTCCTGTGCTTTCGTTGACGCTGAAATAACTGTAAACTTCCTCGACAGTCTTTGTGTGCGCGTTCTCCATGCTGGATAGTCACCTTACTCCCTTAGACACCTTTACTTTGTTTATTCAACCACCTCCTGCTCTAAAAGAAAAAAAAAAACCTAAAAATGTTCAGATGAAGCTAGCGCTTTAGCGACCTATAAGGCATAGATGGAACCTTCAGAAAAGGGAAAAAAAATCCAAACGACGATGGGGAAGAAATTATTTAAAAAACAACTGAACGTTAACACGGCAGATCTCTGCAAAAAGGAGCCGATGTCTTCCCTCTTTGCAAAATTTCTCCCAGACAGCCCGAATTAAGGATGTCAAAAGCCGCTCTGTGCCAAATTCCCTCTGGAAAAAAGAAAAAGTGCCCCGATATCTTGTTAATTCCCAGAGCGCTGGTGGTTAACACCCGGCACCGAACTGCCCAGTTCGAGGTACCGCTGGGTAGCTCCGAAGCTCTCCGCCGTCTGCCCGCCTGCCAGTGACCGCCCTCCTCGGCGCTCCTCGCGTTTTATTGAAAGTGGCTCCGCCGCGGCCCCTCTCGCCGGCTCCGCATGTGGACTCTTCTCATTGGATAAGACCGAGTCCGGAAATCTTCGCTTCTTCCCCCTCCCACCCCTGCGCTCCCTCCCGACCGGTTTGTGCAAACCCCCGCCACCCCCACCTCCACGCCGAGACCGCCCCCGCCAGAAAGTGGATGGATCAGCTACTCCCTCCCGACCGGCTTGTGCACCCCCCTCTACGCCAAGACCGCCCCCGCCGGCTCCTGGTGATGAGCATTGCTGTTGCGCTCACATGTAACCGCCGCGAATCACCGCTCAACATGTGTTACTCAACTTCATAGCAGAACGGATACGACTTTATAATAAATGCTATAATAAATGGTAGTAAATAAATCCAAGTCTCTCTAAACGCTTCACGACTAAACTGTTCATATTTTTTTACAAATTATATATTTTCCAGGCGTAAATAGACGTTTGTCATCTTCAGGATTCATTTGCCTTTGTGCATCAGTGCATAGGAATTCTGCCTCCAGTCAGTAAAATATAAGAGGATTATACGTACAAAGCAAAACAAAGGCACTCACGAAACATAAAAATAGACATATAATTATCCCTGGAGAGGTATGTATTTATGTAATAAATATCTAATAAATAGAGGAAATGACTGAAGCAGAAAATGTGGCTAATAAAGTATAAATACATGTAATAAAAATAAATAGCTGAAATAGGAAATATGGCAATGCGCAAATATGGACATTCGTGCTTTTATTAATTTCGCATTTATGATTCACATTCCAGCTCAAATTCGTAACTCGAACCAAAAAATATGCTCCACTTTCCGGCGTTTAGTGAATACCGAGAAAATAGCGCCTCTGGGAAGCATGGACGGTAGGTATCGCTCACCTGGACCGCGCGCCACCGGAGCCGCAAAGTAAAAGGACAAACTGATTAGTGCGGATTTGGTACCGCAAGGACGAATCGTCTCATATCTCATGCTGTCAGACTGCCGAATATGAACCAGTGATTCACTGTCACTGTTTTTACCTCTTTAAGAGCAACATCAAATATAAGTCATCTTAGATGCGTTTTCTGTTTGAGGGGGATATCAAAGACATGAAGGTGAAGATACAATTTTGAATGCGGGGCAACCTCTATCTATATGGATATGTGAGCAGTGCATGAGAACAAAGTAGCAATAACTTTATTAATTACAATCACATTTAACAGGAATGACGATTATGGGTCGTTAATTCATGTTTGATCCCATGTTAGGACAACACGACTGCAATTTAAACAAAAGAAAATACTTCGAGGACTCGATATTCAACTCAGGAGAGCACGACCAGATAAAGGTCCCATGGTCACTTGTTAACGGTGTTATGCATACTTCGATGACTATTTTCTACTGATAGTTACAAAAAGTGATTTTAATCAGTTAGTGCTGACCGTGAATCAGTGTGCTCAGGCCCCTGTTGTACCCTGAGTCACTTTCATTATCGAAGTGTTATTTAGAAAAGTCAAGTGCTTACATAAGTGTTGAGTGTTTACATTATGCACACATGAAAATGACACACCCAAACATAGCTATGGAATAGCCAACAATCCACATATGCACAGAGTATTTTATATTCTTTTCCTAGCCATAATTATGTGTAATGCTAAATGAATTTTTTTTAATTATTATTTGGAGATGATCAGTAATGTCATTAATTAGTTACAGCGTTTTCAGACTGGTAGCCTTAGTAAATATTCTGCATCATTCAGTCACTCAGTGCTCCATTATTAAGTGGATATTTAATGACTAAATCTGGATCTAAAGATGGTGGCACCAGCTTTTACAAATCCCCCATCTCTGTTTGGATCAATAAATGTTTGTTTTGTTCCAAACTGATCCTCAGTTTCCATTACAGCCTTGTGGTCTTCAGTCAGTGCTGAAAGTACTGTTGTTTGATTTAATAGCTTGATCTTATCTGTGTTCTTTGGGAAGGATTTAGCCCCCCTGGTCTCCTGTGTTTGTGACCATGGTGACTTAGTGCCTCTTTTAACCAGCCCTTGTTTGGTAAGCTTTCCAGACCAGATCTTCACTGGACTTACATGACAGATAAGCTGGTCCCTTAATGTGCAGTTACAGCTCGAAGAAGTTTGGTAGCCTGATGGCTGATTCTCATTAAAGTACATGTATGTAATCCGCAAAAATGACTCCTGTTGTCTCAGAATCCTGCCATTTTCCATAATTGCTTATCCAGCACAGGCTAGCTGTGAGCTCACACACATACACGTGATTTAGAGATACCATGTCATCTAAACTGTATATCTTTGGAGGAAACACTTATAAACATGTAAACTACACACAGAGAAACAGGACAGGAGCCCACTTAAGTTAGGGTTGCATGTAAGTCATATAAAAGTCTTAATGAGCCATATTCGGTGCAGCCTGATGTTTGATTCTTCACAGGAAGTTGAGAGCAGTTGCATGATATTGTTGGCCAGTATATTAACATTAATCCTTATCTAAGTGTTGAAGACATTACTACTTGAAAGGGTCACATCGTCTTGAATATGGAGTCACTTTGTAGAGAGACATAAATGCAGGGGGATCTATAGCAGAATTTTAGAAGCTCCCTGAGAATTCACTCACTGATATAGTAGGACTTATATATTTCACCTTCATTTTCAGTGCTTCCAGTTTAACCAATTTAGCATAGCTTTGATGCACACTGCTCTGGGCTACTTGGATGATGGGAAGGGGAGATTTGTGCTGTTCCTGTTGATTGATTACAGCTCTGCTTCTTCAAGCCTGTCATCAAGCACAAGGGCTTGGGGTTCAACACCACCCTATGCAACTGGGTTCTGGACTTCCTGACCAGCAAACCCCAGGGTGTCTGAGCGGCCAGAACTACATCACCGATCCTCACCCTCAACACGGAAGCCTATCCCGGAAGCTACCGGCATGAGGTGGGGAACAACCCGGAAAGGGGGCGACGACAACATTTTAAAATGAATTTGAGGAAGCACTTCTTTACACAGAGTGTAGTTAGAGTATGGAATAATCTTCCTGCTAGTGTCGGGCAAGCTAAAACCCTGGGTTCCTTTAAATCAGAGCTAGGTAAGATTTTAACAACTCTGAGCTATTAGTTAAGTTCTCCCCAAATGAGCCTGATAGGCAGAACGGCCTCCCTCCTGTTTGTAAATTTCTTATGAGTCAGCTCTTCGACGGTGCAGTTCTGACCCCACCCATCCTAAGTACAGCCTCTAACCTGAAGGCTAAAGCAAAGAGATTAAAGAAAAGCCTCTTCCCCATAGCCCCCCCTACCCTGAATGAGGACATTCATAGCTAACAAGTCACTTTGTGCACTTTTATCGTACTATACTGTACTGGCACATCTTTCTACTATCGGTGATAGAGGTAAGGAGCGCTCGCTGATACAGCGTGTTGCCACACCCACCACATGATGAATGCGCAGTGGGTGATACCTCAGCACCACGCTAGTTTGAATAGAATGGTTTTAGAAAGTTTTTTTCTGGTGGCAGGAGTGCCCATCTTGCCACCAGCCCTCAAATTTTCCCTGAAAGTTAGAGGACCTGCTTGCAGGGCTGCACGTAGATTAACGTCATACCCAGGACGAGGCAACTGCAGGTTAAAGGCCTTGCTCAAGGGCCCAACGGAGTAGGATCACTCCTGGCATTCAAACCGGCAACCTTCCGATTTGTAGTGCATACATCTTTTAAGCACCATCCAGAGACCAAACGGAAAAGCATTTCACTGCATATTAGTACAGCATATGATCCTACATGTGACAAACAAAACTTGAGGTTGACAGCACAGCATACATTTGATCTTTATCATTTGTTCATACGTTAAGCCACAGAGCTTACCTGCTGAAAAACACAGGTGACCTGAACCCTGTGACTGTGCTCGTGTGACATTAAGCACAGCTGACGTGATTGTCGGCACCATGAACTGCACACGGTGCGCATAGCATCCAGCGCTCGGGACTCTCTCAAAAAGCACAACAGCGCTTATCTCATCCAGGCCACAAATCAACAGCACAACAAGAGGAAGTGCGCAGGCAAACAGGGGGTCCCCTGGTGCCTCGGGGCCGGAGACCCTCCCACGGCCCCACTGCTGGACTGGAGCCTGAATTGGGCAATCCCACAATGCCGAGGGTTTTACGGTGTTGCCTAAGTGGGGAAAAGCACTTTGCCTGTAACCATAGGGATCCTCTTGAGGGGAGAGATACAGGGGAGAATGTGAGCTGAAGAGAGCGGCGAGCACCTCGGGGTAAGTGGAGGTGAGGGCCAAGGCTAGGGGTGAGCGATGCGTGTTTACAAAGGGTGGGGACACTTGCTTGTACAGGAACAGCAGTTACCATTTGTTAACGCTCTCTTACTCCCCCCCCCCCCCCTCCCCCACCACACGTCATTAATAATAACCCTGAGCTGCTAAGCTCAAATCACATTTCCTTTTAGGACAAACAGCACCTGATGCTACTGGCTGCGGGTGATCTAACCCATCCTGTCCACTGTGGATTGAGTTACTGTAGGTTGTGAAGATGGACAGAAAGGTGGATGCAGACTAAAATTACCCCCCGGTTGCATGCAGGCAAGCAACAATCCACCCCCACCCCCTCCAAGAGTCTCTGTAGTGACGAAGTTAAACAACATCATCCATCAATGCATGTTTAAAATGTCTGCTGCTAAATATAGTGCCTTTGAGTTTTGCTGAAGTGTTTCACAATACCGCCATAGTTCAGGCCTGAGATATACAGCGGTCTATCAGCAAAACATGTTCTCTACATTTACTAATACAGTTAACAAACTTCATTAGGTGACACGTTTGTTTGTGAAGTGTTTGTAATCTGTACTTGTAAATAAAGCACATTCGCTGGCCAATTTTAGATACCAAAAATTGCAATTGTCAGAAGACAGTATTTTTTTCATGACAGACAAATGGCAGCATGAGCTGACATATTTTTTCTTTCTACTGAATTGCAGAAAAGATTCATTGGAGTCTTAAAAATTGCACGGTATTACCAGGACGATAAAAACATCCAGTTTGTGGTAAAACGTAAAAAAATCAACCTAAACATAAACCTTCCAACAAATTTAAAATATACATTTAGTGCCGAACCATTAATACATGAACATATCATACTAATTTGAAAATGAATATAATATCCCTAAAGTCATTCATCTGATGTTTTGAACTGAACGGGAATTTAGTCCATTGACCAACTGTCATGCCTAACCATCATTCTAGAGGCCTGTTCTACTGTAGGGCCCTTCTGCTACCCCCAGCCAGCATGCAGTCTTAAAAGGTATCCTAAACATCTATATATACAGGACAGTGGAATGTCCTCTGTAGTTTGAGCCTTGTGTTGAATGGAAAGGTACGTTCCTCCGATAAACTCTCAGTAACTCATAACTGCTAGCGCCTAAAGGACTCATTATTTTTAAAGGCAGTTTTAATTTCTTCACCCGTAACTAAAACACCATCTACAGGCACTACAAAGTATGAGGCGTTTTTGCCGGAGCGAGGCTGATGGTGTTTGGCGCTTCATGTAACATGGAGGAGGACTGAAAAGATGGCAGGAAGATTGCGAATTATCAAAGCGTTTCTGGCTCAGCGGGGGAAGGCTCACGAGTCTCATGGAAGGAGAGTCCCCCCTTCATCAGGCTACCACTGTCCCTTCACCACGGGTCCAGCGAGCTCCAAAATTGGCAAGCCCATCTACCCAAGGTCATGTCTGCAGTTCCCCAAAATAATATGGAGCAACAGCGGGGCAAGTGCGACACTTTGTCCGCCGTTATCTTTAGACATATGAATGTGAGCGTGTTCTTGAAGGTGTGTCAGAGCCCGGCTGCCTTTGTTTGAAGTTAGACAGCTGGAGAAAATTAACCCCGCTTATTCCACCAGACACCTCCAGGGGCTGAACTGTCCTCCGTTAGGCCATCATGGAGGAAAGACAAACCAAAATAAAAGGGTTGGATGTAAAATTCAGCGTCAAAGAATTGTATTTTTATTAGAAAACATCAACAAAAAGAGCAACAAAAAGCAACAGGCTCCTGCAAATCCGGCAGCACAACCCCGAAGAATCAAAGGTAAAACGGAAGCTTAAACGCACATATAGATATAATAATAGTGTATCATTATGGGAGGGGGGCTGGCCTCACAACACCAGCCTGTCCTCACCCCCCTCCTGGAAGACCTGGCCCACGGACGCCTGGCTCTGGGCCCGCAGGAAACACTCGCGCTTGCACTCCATCAGTTGCTCCAGGTCCCTCCACATCTTCACCTGCTTCATGTTGGGCGCGTGGCTCTCCCGCACGGCCTTCTGGCTCTCCCGCAGCTTCTGTGGCCCGGGGAGGAGGGTGGGAATGCTTAATCTCCAGGACAGGAGCACGTGGGGCCCTTTGTGATCCCGGGGAGCAAACAATTGGTCTGTACCTCATTCATCAGAATCACTCTCATGTCTGAGCAACAGCAGCTTGTTTACCTAAGTGATGTAAAAAGCTTTTGTACTTTGAAGGGGAAAAAAGCTTTAGTAAAGATGCTTTGCAAACAAATGAAATACAGGCGTGTCCCTTTGATGTCACTGCCTGGTGCTGATGGGGTCGTTCCCTCACTTTGATGTCAGCCCTACTCCGCACTCAAACACTGAGCTCACACTGAACTGCGGTGCCAGCGAGGCCAGTTCCGCATTGGAAGCCTATGGTCGTAATGAGTGGTCGTGAAGACACCTCACCGGCCCCATCATCTCAAACAAGCCTTGTTTTGGAATGGAACATGTTCAGGCAATATGCTGGTATATAGCAAGACCCTGTCCGACATGTACAAACGTGAAGCAAACATATGTCCATCCATCTAGTAAATCTGTAAGTCTGACCATCATGGGCTCATGAGCAGCTATGCAGCACGTCGCCCCCTAGTGACGGCGACGGAAGGTATGGACGACCCCATACTCACCTTGCCCAGGCTCTCTTGCTCTGCAATGTTCTTCATGTACTGCTCCCTGAAAGGCAGCGAGTGCAGATCTGTAACGTGCAGCCCGTGACGGTACCATTCTGTGCCCTGTGCCTCACGTGGGTGTGGAGGTATATGTGCCCCCCCAACAAGCCGCACACATTAACGCTATCTGAAGCATTTCCCGGGGATGTATCCCATAATCCCACCCAAAGTTACTCACAAAAGTAATCTATTATAGATCGTTCAGATCCAGAAAGTACAAATCCAGACCAAGGTTTTGTTTCAGCTAACCAGTTCAGTAATCTTTATATTCAGCTGATTGGTTGAAACAAAACCTTGGTCTGAATTTTTACTTTCTGGACCTGAATCGCCTGTAATGGATTGCTTTTGTGAGTAACTTCATTGACACTGGTCACTAGGCAGGATAGCAGCTCCATGTCAGTGCAGAAAAAACATTTCTTGCCATTTAACTGTGAAAGTTCAAAATTTGTAATTAATAGATAGCTAGGCTTGGTAAAGCTAAACCTTTAGCTAACCACTGGTGCAACAGAGGGATGTGAAGGCTCAGTGGGTGTCGCTGTGGGCTCTCCCCTCCATGGCTGAGAGGCTGATCCTGTCTCTGCTGTATGCGTGATGTTTGCCCTTCCCCACCATGTTTGCGGTTCACTTCAAGCACTCCAGTTTCCTCCCACAGTCCAAAACATGCGCTTAGGTGAAATGGTCTCTAAATTGCCGACAGCATGAGAATGTGTGCCCTGCGATGGACTGGAATCCTGTCCAGGGCGTCTTCGGCCTTGTGTCCTACGCTGTCTCCACACTCACTGTGATCCTCCATCCATCCATTTTCTGTAAGCGCTCATCCTATTAATGGTCGCGGGGGGGTCCAGAGCAGGGTACAGCCCAGGGTGAGGCACCAGTATACTTGCAGGGTACACACTCACACACTCACACAATTACCTTCTGTGGAGGGAAACTGGAGGACCCAAAGAAAACCCCATGATGACATAGGGCGAACATGTAAACTCCACACACACTGAGCCACGGCAGAGATTCAAACCCTGGTCTCAGAGCTGGGAGGCAATATTGCTAACCACTGTGCCACCCCCATTGTGATCCAGTGCTGGATAATTATTTATGGAGGATGGAGGGATGTTTTTCCTTAAGTCCCCTCAGATATGATTCACCTGATTCGGGTGGTGAGAGAAACTCCAGAAGTAATTAAAATGACGTAAAGCCTACAGGAGTGAGACTAAGGGGGTCCAAAGGACCCCGAGGGTCATGCTCTTTCGGAGAGGCACAGATTACAGGAGAAGGTGTGGAGATGAGCTTTGCAGGCCCGCAGCATCTGTCTGCGAGTTCGTATGGGAGTGTAGGGTGAGAGGCAACCAGTTCAGAAGCCATTACCGCCTCCACATTGGCATCACCTGAAGGCAAGAGCTAACAAGACTGTGCTCCACACTGACGCTATACGCTAGCATATCCATGCTACAACCTAGTGGGACCATGGTAGGAGCTTTCAGGAAGCTATATGCTAGCATGTCCATGCTACAAGCTAGTGGGACCTTGCTAATTTCTCTCTGTGAATATTACATGATCTCGTGCTAAAAGACTCCATTAGCTTTGTACTAGGAGAATGCTAGCAGAATGCTAAAGGAATTTACTAGCATGACCCAGAAGCAGCTAAATGCTATAGCAGGACCCACCTGAGGGCCTTTTTCCTCTCCTGTGGGTCAGGTGACACGTAGAACTTCATCTCATCGGCCGCTCTCTGTATCTGCATCTCCACGATCTGTGTGGAGGAGAGTTAGAAGGGGTCTGGCCCTCGATCCTTGACACGGGGGCTGCTGGGGGTCCACGGGCGAAGACCCCACTCACTAACCTCTCTCGTGCAGTTTATGTGGTGATAGCGGCTTTCCTCCTGAGTCATTTCTTCCCGCAGTGCCTTCACTTCCTGTGCGGACATGACAAGGCAGAGGAAAGGGCTCTGTAGAAGAACCACTCATTCTAATGTGTAATCGCTTCCTCCATCTGGGGGCTCAGCAGTCTATCTCTGGTGGCAGCGAGACACTGGTCTGAGGACGTTGAGGGTTACAGTATGAAGTCTACAGATGGATTCTCAGTTTGAAGATGAGCGCCGACTCGAACGGTACTGTGACTTTCACTGCCCCAAGTCCAATTGACATGGTACCTGCTCCAGTTTGGACCAGCTGCTCTCCAAGCCGGCCGCACAGCTGTCGTACTGGGCCTTTTTCACCTCGTACTCCTGGGTCAGCTCCTGTTGAGACAGACACACACACGTTCAGTAAAGGGAAAACAATCAGCCATGGAAAGGATGCCATTTCACAGCAGCTTGCTGTCCTTGTCACTCACTGCACCTGTCCCCTAGACGGGCTGCCATGCCTTTAATAAAATATAACCCTCAACACCAGGGCACGTGGGGGCATCATGAGCAAGCTGGCAACCAAGCTGCCTTCACCCCCGGCTCGTGCTGAATGCCCCCCCACTCCGAAGTTCGGTTCACTTTGTGCTTTTCCTCTATCTATATGTATTTACATGATTCCCTCCATGAGCGGGAATTCGGCAAAGTGATTCTCTCTGCAGTTCACAGCAAACAGCTCTGCACAGATACAGCGTTGCATACGTTACAAGCTTAAATGTAGCGAAGCTCTTGAAGCTCCCACACAGAAGCTCCTGGTAGCTAAGCACTCCAGGGACAAGAGGGTCTTTGTTGTGGTTCGTCAGAGAGAGGCTTTTAAACATGGCCGCTTCTGGAAATATCCGTCCTCGATAACGGATAAAATGCAAAACTACAGTCACCTTCAATAAAAATGTTTGTCAAATTAATTATTGATTGAGATGCTTAATCAGTTTCTCTCATTAACACATCAATTTCCAGATCCCAGAGATGCTGAAGGTTCTGAGAGGGGTCTGGGGTCAGTGGTCTTTTTTCCGTATTTTGGTTCTCCTCCCTCATTGTCTTCTGTCATTCTCTTTCCATCTTGCCTGTTTCAAGCACCATTTTTAATAAATTGTGTAGTAATGGATTCCCAAACACACCTGTCAAGTGCTTTGGAGTGACTTATGAAAGGAGCTATATAAAAATAAACTGAACTGGATTGAGTTGGGGGTGTGTGGGGTGGGGGCAGGTGTGGGCGGTTCTGCAGGGTCACCTGACACTGCTGTCTGAGAGGACGCAGCTCCTTGATCAGTGGTGCCAGAGCCGTCTTCTTCTCCATGATCACAGAGTTCAGCTTCCTCACCTGCAGAAAGAGTCACGGCTTGGGTGTGGCGGGTATTTGGTAAAGGGGGCCTCTCCTGGGGGTGAGGTGACCTCTGCCCAGAGAGGTATGGAGCTTTCCCTGCCCCGCGCCAACAGGAACATGATCGCCAAGCAGCGGGATCCCGAGAATCTGGAGCCTTTCTCAGTGGGAGCCAGACCGTAAGGTCAGAGAATGTCTCCTCCATGGCACCGGGCCGGGAATGCTGAGGCACACCGGCGAGATTACCCCCCCACCCCGAGCCCTCCCAAGTGAGAGCCCCAGTTCTGAACACAAAACCGGAGCAGAGGGTCAGCGTTGGCTTTTGGGGCCGCGCCCCTAGACCAGGGCCAGCGAGTCTCTGAGAAACGACGACAGATCGACTGCACAGGTGGATGAGATACCTCAACACTGACTGAAAGGAAAGACCACCCCCATGTCTGCAAACGAAAGACAGATACCAGAGTGTCCCTCACCCCCGAGTGTCCCTCACCCCCGAGTGTCCCTGTACTCTTTTATATTTTTAAATAATTTTCATGATATCTGCATCTTGGATAACTCACATTTATACTTTTACTCTTCTATACGCTCATATTTTTAATTTTGATGTTTAACTTCTGTCTTTCCTTTATATTCCTGTAAAGCACTGTGAGTGACCTCTGTGAATAAACTTGCCTTGTCTTTAAATTAGCCAGTTTAAGAAAAGTTGCGTTTTAAAGGTGGGATGCAGGTAATGTTCTGATAGCAGTTCTGGCTGCTCTGTAAGGTGGGGGAGCAGGGGGGGGGGGGTTCAGGGACCAATGGGGCTTCCCATTCCTGCTTACCATCTCAGACATGTCGTCCAGTGTCCTGCCCTTCATCTCGTCCAGCTCGCTCTTGATGGTGGACACCCTCTCCAGCTCTTCCTGCGTGTCGCTGTACCCCGAGACCCCCTTCTGCGCCTCCACGGATTGCTGCAGGTGCCACGCAGAGACACGGCACGTTACGGGGAGGGGCTCGAGACAGAGGGATGGCAGCCCGGCTAGCACACAGCTCACCCAGGCTGACTGATAGCAAGGCCTTCAGCCCACACATGATCTATCCACACATGTTAGCGAATGGGAAAGGGATTAGAGGCCATTAGCAGATAAGGTGCAATGATGCCCAGGAGAAAAGCTTCTCAAACACCATCTGCTTCTCCTCAGGGAGATTCAAACGTGTCCTTACTGTCCCCTAACACCTCTATGCTCTGAGAAATTAGTATCAGTGTTCAGAAAATCAATCACCTATCAAAAGCCAGAAGCGCATACGGCACCAAACGGCATGGACCAAAACGGTGCCAAAAAGTTATCATTTCAGGCTGACTAACACATTGAATTCACATACTTCAAAGCTTAAATAGTTTCGGTTTGGAAGGTCATGTGAAACAGGCATAGTGATTCCCCAGAATGCAGCGGGAGGTGGTTTGGGTGGAGTTACAGTCAGGCAGGGAGGGTGGGGGGTCACGGGGGGTTAACCGGGGAGTGCTGCTGGTGCTGATGGCTTAAATTCTTGGATAAGTGGCCGTGCCAACATGGGATACGGGGAACACACGCCGGTTACCCAAATAGCCGCAGCCTCTGGCCCCTACGTCAGCGAGCCAGGAGGAGCCGGCCGGGTTATGAGGTGCGAACGCGCTTCCAGGAAGACTGCGTCCCTTCATTGTTAGGCACTGCGATTTGCGTGGGTGTGCACACGGCCAATCGCGCATGTACAGGTTTGACAGGGTAACAATAGTCCCCCCATATGGGTGTGGGAGACTGGGGGAAAAACTATACTACGGGGACATCCCCAAAAGCGCTTTCTGTCATTAACAATCCTCAGACTAAATAAAGGAGCCTGAAACTCAACATGTAGTGTACTGTGCTAACAAGGCGTGGCTATGGGTTCGAATCCCAGGGCGCATGCAGAAATCTTAACATCCCAGCAAAAACTAAAGCAACAAAAAGTGCTTCATTGGGGATTCCGGGAATGAGGGTCAAGTCAAGTGGGCTTTGGTGTTCTACTGTCCATGTGCAGGTATACAGTGGCATGAAATAATGTTCCACCCGGAGGGGGGGGGGCGGATTTGCAAAAGACTTAAAGTACAAACCACATGGGGACCCGGACATGAGGACACACAGTGCAATGTGCATGTAAACGATAAATACGGCATCATTAAGCGGTGGATTAATAACCATGGGTGCAGCCTTCAATCTGCCGCCCTGCACCGGCCGGCGTGGAGAACAGACTCATTGATGGACTTTGACCTTGACCACAGTTTACACCTTGCTTTTACCAAGCAAGCAACCCTTTCATTTTCCTACAATGGTGGTATGCCTGCGGGGGGGCGAATGGGTCGGGCAGCCAACTGACTTTGGACCTCTAGGTTTTTTGGGAATTTTTGGTTGTTCTCCTCCGTTGTCATTTGGCCTTCTTTCTTTCATTTCTCTGACTTTCCTTTCCCCTGTTTTATATTATATTCTGTCTCAATGATGTTGCAATTATCACAACACACCCATGTAAATAACCTTTGTGAAAGCCGCTATGTACAAATAAATTGAATTGAACTGAGTAAATATAGCGGAGTGAATGTACATGGTGAATATTCTGTAATATAGTATAAAGCGGTTGAATACCCCAAGGCCGTATTTGGGTGTGGACAGTAGGGACATCTCTATTTAAGTAGATTGAATAAAACTACGAATAACTATACAGTGAGCAGTGGCAGTCAGAGGGAGGGGGGTATTTGGTGGGCAGGTGGGCTAACCGCGACGCGGTGAGGGCCGCTCTCACCAGCTGCTGCAGGACGGCGCCGTGTCGTTGCCGCAGGATCTCCTCGGTGCGCTGCAGCACGCCGAACCCGGCACGCAGCTCCGCCAGCTCCTGCCGCCTCCTCTTGAACACGCCGCTTTTACCCCTCAGCTTCCCCACCAAGCGCTTGAACTGCAGACAGTGGGGAAGGGCAGACACCCCCACGGGGTTTTACCGCCCGTCCGGGGCAGTCGGGGGGTGGTAGGCAGAACACAAGCACGTAACTGAGCCCAAGAGGCAAGAAGCTGGCAAACTGTGGCCGGGGTGGGTGGCGTCCCGGCCCGGTTGGGAGAGGTGCTGCGTCAGGGGGGGCCCAGGTCAAGCTATTTTATGTCGGACGTGGGAATCATGCACGGAGGGCCCATTCACGACAAATCCAACCAGTTTGAGTATTCCATAATTTTTACAGCATTTGGCAGTTGTAATAAATTTACAACTTACTGCCCCCCAGGGGTGTGAGCACATGAAAGGACATATGACTCGGGATTAAGGAAAGCTTTCTCAATCATCATATGCAGACCTTGAATGGCATGAATGGATGTGAACTGCTTAGCCACATTCACAGAACATTCGTCTGCTAGCTATGCAATGTGCTACACAACACTATTACTATTCATGCACTATGGAATTCCATTTAATGCACTCTTTGCACTGTTACTGTTTGTTTTATTATTGTCTTTTTCACTGTGTAAATGTGTGTAGTGTTTTAATGTACACACTCACGCAGGCACTCACAGTCCATCACACACGGATGTTTGTGGGTTATGACCAACTTGGCCATTAGAAAGGTTTGTTTGTTCCTGCTGGGAAATGAGCTTTCTAGGTTACGTTGGAACTATTGCCTCAGATCCTACAGGGAAGAACCGCAGTTTGAATTCTCAGGGGTCGGAGACAAACAAGAGCGAGTGACAGAGAGGCGGTGTGGAGGGGCCCCGGGGACATCACTGCAGTCCGTGAGAGAAATCCATAAACCGCTGTCCCCCCCCCCAGCCTTCCTCTCCCTGCCTTTAAGCTGGGCACTGCTCCAAGCAGAAAGCTGACATCTCCATAAGGCAGATCACAGCAACGGGACACCGCCCGCCTTCTGTGCACCCGCCAGTGGCCATGAATACTGCCAGGTGTGAGAGAATCACACTGGACATTGTCACAGAATGTGCCGGATGCCGGCGGGGGGCACATGGGGGCCGCCAGTGCGCTCAGTGTTTATGGATCGAATATTTTGGGACACCAAGGGCAGACAAGGTTGGGGGACTTAGCGGGGCAGAGCGACGTTGCATAGTGTTCTGCTCACATTTGTACTGCGGACGCAGTGGCTAGTGAGGCCTGTTACTGTCCGGACACTTTAAAGGCCACTGACCACATAAGGGAAAAGAGCGGCCTTTATTTATAACAGTCAAAAGCTTTCGGAAAACAAAGAGCCTCCAGCGACTAATCGGCCATCAGGACACATTAACTACTAAAGAATGTAGCAGCTTAAGTGTCTTATTGCAACATTTTAAACAGACACTCACAGTATCAGTAGAAGGCTGAGGCACAGCCCTGTGTAAGGGGTAAAGCCAAGATCACACCTCATCTGTCCTGCTGCAGGTAAGGGAAGTAAATGTGAAGAAGCCATTTTGCTACTAAGGTTTCCAACACGTTTTGTTCATCTTTTGCTATATGAGCGACTGTTGCTATTAGAAATACACATAAGAATCAGGACTGAAATGGATGTGCTTAAATCGTGGGGCTCCCTTATAGGGGGGAGGGAAGCCCCAGTGCGTCGCAGGACGGGCCTCGCCATGGCAACGCCAGCACCGGCCACTAAGTCGTCGGGGAGCATGGAGCAGCCGCGGATCTCCGCGTTTTAAAACGCTACCTTAAATGGGCAGTGGCAGGGGCCGCGCGGGGGGGTCGCATGGGGGCGCCCTCTCTCGAGTTTCAGCTAGCCTCAGAGCGCCGGTGTCTTTCTAAGTTTGGACGGGCTTTGGGACAGGGGTGCCCATTATCCGGGGGGGGGGGGGGGTGGATGCAGATAAGAGGATGCAGATGGGGCTGGGCGGGGGTGCCGAACAGGCTATTTCAGATGCAAGGACACTCCCCCACCTTCCCCAGGAGCAGGGGGATGGTGTCTGACCCCCCCCAGCTACTCGTAAAAGCCGTCTGCCGACAGAGACCAGGACCAGCGGCCCACAGTGACGGCCAGTTCCAGCCCGGCTACGGCTCTGTGCGTCACCGGCTGGCGGTGTGACGACCACCCGTGCTGGGAATGGCCCTCTGGTTTTTTTTTTTTTTTTGAGAACACAGGACAAATGGCTCCCTTTAATCTCCTCAGGCTGACGTCACCAAAAAAACGCCACCACCGTTTCCATCACCTCCCGGCGAGTTGAGGCCGGGCCATTTCGCGACACCCCAACGGACTGCCTTTTATGAATGGGTCCCCACGCTGGCAGCAACCGCAGGGTGTTTAGACCCCCGCATGGACGCGACCGTTTCCCAACACAGGGGTTCCCGATGGTTTCGTCCGCATTTCCCCGCGAGAGGCGGTCACACGTTGAAGCGCAGCTGGTTTCCGTGAATTCGCTGCTCCTTTTCGGCGGATATATTTAGCAGACAGTTTACAAAACTGCCTAAGCCAGAGGCGGGAGGGGGAAAGTTCATCTAACTTGTACGATACTGTCCATTTATAGGGCCATTTCGGCTGCTCTATAAATAGGGCAGCATGGGAATGTTTGAAAGTTACGGGTTGGGGGTGAGTGACACCCAGATACTGACTTCCTCCCGTGTTTACTGATGCACATACAAAGGGGATTCTCATACTGCATTATGGGATGGGGGGGACAGGCAAACACACCGATGCGAGAATCAGACACATCAGCCTCCGCTTCCCTGCCACAGCGGCCGGCATGAGCAGCATCAGGTGTGTTTTGTAACATTCTGCAGCAGGAAAAGCCCCAAAGACACGGCGCCTTACCCCCAAGCCACTGCGTACATGTCACGTGATGCGTATCACACACACACAAACACACACAGCGCCCCCCTAGACAAGGCCACCTCATCTCCGCGAATCCCCTCACTGCCGCCCGGGCCCAGCGGCTGACTGCTCTTCTGGGCCAGCTCCCTCTCCATTGTAGCCAGCTCCTCGCGCGCCTCCTGCAGCTCCTCTGCCTTCGCCTCCTTCTTCCGGCTGATGATGGAAGCCTGTAAAGCCCAAACAAGGTGAGACTACTGTAATTCCCCATCGCTGCTTTAATGCACAAATGAATGACTGTGTTTTCGATAAGCGGCTATTACCAAGAGCGGTTATGGAACATGTACATTTTAGATCTGTTTACCAATGCATTCTACATTAGCACTAAGGGTGATGTTTTCCCTTAGGCAGGCTGTTCTCTGACCTTACACAGCGTCAGACACTAGGGGCAGCGCATAGTCACTTGCGCTGCTCATACACAGTCGGGAACCTGTAATGGCGTAATGCTTCTCTGTGGTCCTCGTGTGGAGCTCCCGGGTATTAACAGAAGCTGGGACCTCGCTGTTCCTCACAGGAACCACGGCCCCTGCTTACAGGCCATTCCCAAATCGGGTCGAAATCTGGCAGCGGCCTCCCCGACGCTCGCCACGTTTTACCCATATTAGGCAAAGTTTAAAAAAGAGGGGCTGGTCAGGTCAGAGACGTTACGACATGGGGGGGGGGGGGGGGGGGGAGCGGCGGTACCTGGGGTAGCAGCACTGTGCTGAGACCAGAACAGCCTCTTTATTTCTGGATGAACCTAGGATGGGTGATTAATCAATGGCTATACTTCCCCATCAGACCGTGACCTGTTAAAACCTCCATGTGTAGAAACGTGCCTGCAGGCTAGTGCGTACAGTGTGCGCTCCAACCTGTAATATAGCCACTCGGCAGGTTAGCACGTAGTCGTGCTAAATTACAGTATAGCCACCAGCAAATTAGCAGGTACTTTGACCATACCATCCTCCACCATGGCTGCCTAGCCACAAGCTAAAGGCTAATTAAATGTACGTCACGGCATTAGGGGCTCCTGGGTAGCTTAGCCAGTACAGACACGCATCCCAAATACAGTCAAGTGTGAAGATGCTTCATGAGCCTCAACCGCTAGAGAATTTGCAAGACATCAGTTCACCAACTTTCCCCAAGGGGCTTTTGCAGAACAAGAAACAAAATTCATCAGATTCCCTTTTGAATTGATTTCACAAAAGTTTTGGTCCAAAATGAAGACTGAGTATTATGCTTCTGCTGATGGAATTTATAAAATGGAATATAAGGAAAAGCAAACTGAAATATTCTCGACTTCTAACTTTATTTTTATTAGCTTACAATATTAATGTCCTTCTGGAGCAAAAACAACTGCCACAAGTATTTATCAAATGTTAAGGAGAAGAAGTTTTTTCTGGAAGTCGATGCAATCTAGCTCATACATGTGGCCATTAACTTTCCTCATCTAAATGCCAAAAACCACTAACATTAGCATCAGAGATAAAGAATAAGACCTCTCTCTGTGATAAAGAACCAGCAGGCACTGCGCTATCTGAAAATATCACATTTTAAACCTGAAACTCCTCCTGGTTATGTAAACTTAAACTATGTGCACAGCAGCCAATCAGGGAAGGCGGACAGCAGACAAAAACACAGAGGACGGTCACATGGTAGGACCCCCGTGCTGGACCTCAAGGACCATGCCCCAGCAAGGCGGCAGCGAGCCAGAGCGCCTCTCCCACCTGCTGCCTGAAGAGGGAGAGCTTGTCGTCCATGGGATCGCTCCGCATCATCCTCCTCTCGATAAGCTGGTTGATTTGCCCGTTCACGTCCTGAATCTGGATGAGAAAAGGTAAATGTCAGTCAAGACGAAATTAACAAATGAGGCTGGACGATCAACACTGATCTCACCCCTTCATTCATACGATGCGGCTAATGAGCACAAACACATACATGTTCTTTGCAGAGGACGACCCACTGTAAGCCAGGGCAGGCACACTCATGCTGATCCACAGAGGGGTAACACACTGTTACGTGACACATGCCTGGTGGGGATGGTGATGAACATCCAGGAGGGGGCATTAAACCAAATGGTAAGTGGCCAAAAGGGGTGACACTGGGCCAATCAGCAATCTCATCACAGTACAAGTGGTTTTTTTTTTTTGCGTTACATTTACCTCGGAAGTAGGAACTGGGAACGATGTCACGCCTGATTACCTGTGTTCCAGTACAACGCGTTGGACAGCCATTTAGTAATACCAGGGACCTGCTTCAAAAAGCTACATTGCTTGCTTAGCCGGATAGCTTGTCAGATTTAAGGTAGTCTGGGCTAACTGGATTTCACCTTCATCCACCTACATTTAGCCCAGACTACCTTAAATCTGACAAGTTATTCGACTAAGCAAGAAATCCTGCTTTCTTGAAACAGGCCCCAGTTGTAGTTTGTTGTTCCATTGTTAGTAATACCAGTTGATGCTGACACATTCTGTAGTATTTTGCACACACAAACACCGTAGCAACATGTCCAAAGATAGCAGTTGGACAGTGCTGTGTGTACGACCGATATAATGAGACAAAAATAAGACAGAAGTACTAATAAACAATATATAACTACAGCTTTCACATCTGTTGATGAAAGGCTCAGCCATCTTGAATTCTGACGCTGGGATTGCGTAGATTCTCTGACTGTCTGAGTTGGAATTCCGAATTCAGGGGGTGTTCCAGCTGAAATTTCTAACTAGGAACTCTGAAATCCGACTTCCCAGTTGAAAGGGAACGCAGCATAAGCTTCAAACTAAAGTTAGTTACTGACATTTTTTATGCAGTAAATTAATTATACCTATTTGTCCATAATAGCACATTAATTTTAAATTCATAAACATCCCCATTGTGTGTTCGCTGCCCAGCACAATCAGCTTCATACACTGTACTCCTGAAACGGAACCTTTAACATCACAGAGCCATTAAGCCGCAGATCCTGTGTCTGTTCCGTGACATTTTCCATCACATCAGCCTATGCGTAAATCACCCTGGTGACAGTGACACCGTGTCAGTGGTATCCTTATTTTTGTCGTGTCTGCTCCTTAAGCTAGTCCGGCCATTGTAGTAGCCCCAATTTAGGAGAGTGGGGGCTAAAGTCATTGTTGGGGCCCTGCCTACAGCATAAAATGCTAGTGTAGCAAACTCGGGCCCCAGGTCAGCCTGTGCATAAGTGCGGCCCTGACTGTGGCTGCCTTTGCCTGCAGAGCCGAGGGCCTCGTTGGGGCACCAGGAGGCTGACCTTGTCCTCCAGCTCCTCCAGCTCGTCCTGCCCCATGGCCGGCTCCAGCACCACCCTCTGCAGATACTGCACCACCCGCCGCCTGCTCTCCAGCTCCTTAGGCAGCTTGTCAGACACCATGTAGGTGTTGAACTTGATCTCCTCCTCCAGTCGCTTCATGAGGCCTGAAGGAGAGACGGTAATGTCAGCTGAGAGGCTCGTGCAGCCTCTTCCGTCGGTGGTGCAAAAGCAGCTTCGGCTGGTTTGACGACTCAGAAACGGGACAAAGCAAGGTGCAAGACAAACGCTCAGTAATCCAAACCCAAAGGTTCTACTAAACAGCTGCTACAATATATGACCTTATTCAAACATATATTTACACCTACAGAACAAAGACATGTAATTATTTAAGAGCTACAGGAGGTGCTCATGACAGCTGACATTCTGGGTGACTGCTTTAAGTCTGCCAACAGATGGCCAAATTTCATTTGTCTACCGTGTACTTTCTAAATCTGTTTGCACTACAGTTATTTGCTTGCACTATGTGTACCTTGTCTGTTTGGCACTATATGCACGTCTGTGCACTGTGTTCTTGCGGCTGTATGCACCAGAATTTCCCCAGGGTCAACAAAGTTAATTAAGTTAATGAACTAGGTCTAGTTGCTGATTAATGTGAAAGTGAAAAACAGAAGGCAAAACGCCGACTAGGTGTCACACGTAAGCGATTCCCAGAGCAAGACACATATTTTGAAAATGCAGCCAAATGCCCCTCCAATGTACACATTGTCACTGTCCAATAAAAACTACACGTCATCATTTATGGACAATTGGGTGTATTCCATCTATATTAAAAAGTCACATTCTACTCTGTCTGCAGATGGTGTTTGACATTTAATTGCCCATTGAAAAGATTTTATGAAGGCATTTATTTAACTAGTATATGTTTGTAGTAGTTAAAAATTGAATTCATAATGGTTATTTGTATGGATTACTTTATATTGCAGATTTTAACAACTTAACACTGAAAGCTAGGTAGCTAGCTAACTAATATCATTGTTAATTGTGAATATAAAGCAAGATTAGTGTCTTGTTGACACTAACATATTTGACTTGCTGACCAGCCCTTTTAAAACATGAAAAAAGACAGATGCTAAGGGTGTCTTGTTATGTTGGTCTAGCTTTATTTTGAAGAGTAATTTTGATACTCCTGACATAATGAATTTTCGGACATGCACCTTTGTCATTGGACAGTGACGACGTGGTAAGTTGGCAGGTCTGTTTTAAGAAGCATGGGCACCTGTCACACTTTTGTCCAAAGTGATGTACAAAGCTTTTGGGGTCAGAGAGCAAAGTCCCTAGTGCAATTAGGGTTAAGGGCCTTGCTCAAGGGCTACACGGTGATATGCATGAAGGACCATCCACAGAATGTGAACCCATGACCTTCCAGACGTGGGCAAAGATCCCAGGCCGTCAGACCTACACGTCGCTCTATGGTCATATCCAACTGTATTCATAGCATCTCTAAAGGCTCTTTAGCCCCCTTGGTGACTGGCAACTGCATCTGTCATGCCATCAGCAGAGGAAGACGCCACGCGCCGGCGACTCACTCTCCGGCCTGGCATCAGCAGCCGCCTGGCAAAGCTCCTTCAGCTGCAGTTGGCACCTCTGCAGCCTCTGCTCCGCTTGGAATAGCTGCACACGGGCCAAGCACAGCAAGCAGATTACTTTCAATTTAATTGAATTTAATTTGATTTATTTTTATATAGCAGCTTTCACAAGAGTCGCCTTAAGGTGCTTTACATGGGTGTGTTGTGGTACAATACAACATCATTAAGACAGAATAGTACAGAAAGAAAGAAAGAAGGAAAGATAGAAAGAAGGAAAGAAAGAATGTCAGTGGAGGAGAGGACCCAAAAGCTCCTAAGTAGAGAGAAGCAAAACCTCTGGAGGTCCAAGGTTAACTGGCTGCCCAACCCCCCCCCCCCCCCCAGGAATTCTAACAGGATTGAAAATGACAAAAGGACCAATCACAGCACAGCTGGTTACACATGGATGAATCACAGAATAAGCACCCTGGGTAGTCGACATCATCACTAATCTGCCTAGAAAATGTACACATACTAACCAACCTACTCCAGTTTTTTTAATGTTTACTTCCTGCAGTTTGCTCCCTGTATTAACTGCCACCTCATTAATCAGATTTGGATTTATAAGAATGTTTAAATGGAAAGTAACCCAAATCAGGTTTAATACGGCATTAAAAATTTAAGTAGAACTTTACCATCAATAAAAAGCTTAGCTAGTGCTTCGGTCTGCTTTCTCATAGGACTTCATCGGCTCATTTCTTTGAAATATAAACCCACTTCTCTGAAATAACTCACCTGATACTGACCTCCAATCAAAATATCAAAGAGTTATTTTTTATCTTTTTCCATTACATGAGGTCTTTGACTTGCAAACAGACAGTCTTGCTGACTGATATTTATAGATCAAATAAAAATCCAGCTTTGTTGTGAATCAAAAGGAAATGATTTCTGTGAGGGGCATCCGGCCCCTTTGATGTAGCTGTAAAAGTGCTGTGAAACACTGCAGCTGGACATGGAAAAACCAAAAGGCTGCTCTACAAAGTCCGGCAAACTGTCCACCTAGGAGGTGGGGTGGGGATACCTGGTTCTTCTGCTCCTGCTTCTGGTGGGCGAGGGACTCCTCTCGCTCCTTCTCAATCCGTAGCTGCCTGACAAGCTCAAGCATACGCCCGTGGCTGGACACCGACTCCACCTAGTGGACAAAGGGAGCACCAGCGGAAAGCTACAGCAGAGATCAGGTTCCCCGGTTCCTTCTAAAGGATCTGCTTGGAATTCGATTCCTTCTTTGGCATCTCAGGACTGTGGCAAACACATTAAATCATCACTGAATCATCACCACTGCTCCTCTGCCCTCTGTAACGAGCTAAAACCCTCGGCATGTCAAACACATTGCTGCACCTTGTTAGCTCAAGGAAGCGGTTAACACCGAGCCTGTGTTTTCATTCCGCAGTCGGCTCCTGTGAGAAGCCTGGTGTCCCAGAGGCATATCTGCCAGGCCATTGAGGACTCACCCTTTTCTTCAACCTCTCCACTCGTTTAATCAGCTGGTCTTTCTCCTCCTCCATTACCCCAATGTCCTGAAGTTGATGGGCAACAAACAGAGAGCATCTATAAATTTTTATACATTTTTGAGGAACAAGGCTCACATGTGGAAAGTGCCATGAATGTGAGATTTATTGCATAAATTTAATTTTAACAGCAAAAAAAAAGAGAAGGAATGGTAAATGAATATTGAAATATGATAAAATGTTATATAATATATTAAATAATAATCAACCAAAAACCAATAATCTCTCTCTTGTGAAATAGTCCATTTATTAAATGGTTATATCCTTACTGAATGATTTCTAGTTGCACAAACATACATAGATATTTTATGAGACACCATGGTGAAATTCATGAGCTCTGCAGATGTTTATACTACTTAAAGTTTAATAGATAACTGTTTGGATAATGTTCTAAGAATCCGTAATCACGTCAGTAACTTAGAAACAACCCTAACTCCTGATGGACACACAAGATCATGCCAGCAGAGAGGGCTCTCACGCCGTCCCATAAAAACCACCACTCAAACTGGATGGTCGAGGGACCGCCAACCCCAGCCCACAACGTGCCCCCCTCCTCCCACTCACCCGCCGGATCTCAGCGGTGGAGAAGCCCGAGCTCTTCAGCTGCTCACACTCTTTGTGGTAGTTCTTGAAACCTTCCACCAGCTCTTCATACTAGGAAAGAACAGGATGGATAATCATCATTAAAAGACAGACCTTTTAAAGTGCTTCATGAACAATCAATGGGAGAAGACAATTCTGAGGAGGCCTGGAATTTTAAACAATCTGCTGCCTGTGATGAGATCCCCCACTCAAAGAGGCTCACAGGTAAATGGGTTATGATATCCATCCATCCATCCATCCTCTACCGGTTTGGGTCGCGGGGGCAGCAGTCTAAGCAGGGAAACCCAGACCTCGCCCTCCCCGGCTACTTCGTCCAGCTCCTCCGGGGGAATCCGAGACATTCCCAGGCCAGTCGAGAGACATAGTCTCTCCAGCGTGTCCTGGGTCTTTCCCGGGGCCTCCTCCCAGTGGGACATGCCCGGAACACCTCACCAGGGAGGCACCCAGGAGGCATCCTGACCAGATGCTCGACCCACCTCATCTGGCTCCTCTCAATGCCCTCAGAGTTAGTGCCCTCCTCTCAATGTCACCAAACTGGACACCCTCAGCGCCCTGGCTGCGCCTAGAAATTCTGTCCATAAAAGTTATGAACAGAATCGGTGACAGAGGGCAGCCCTGGCGGAGTCCAACCCTCACCAGAAATGAGTCCGACTTACTGCCGACAATGTGGACCAAGCTCTGACACCAGTCGTACAGGGACCGAACAGCCCTTATAAGGAGTTTGTTGTTGTTTGTTATTGGTTGATTAATTCATGATGAAAACAGATACCCAGCATGCCTCTGCTCCGACTTTTCTTAGAAAAGGAAATGGCGCATAGCTGATAATGATAAACATAACTGGGACATTCTCTACTGATTTGAAAGTAATTTTAATAAACAAATTTTACTGTTTGTTTTGTACACAATGCATGAAACCAGAAGGTTATCAGATAGTATGTAAAATAGGTAGCGGTAACTGTCAGAATGCAAAGTGCGCATAACTGCTATTTTACAAAGATTGGTACCAGGTTCAGGTCTGCATGTTTATTTAACTGAACACAAACTGAAGACATTCTGGGCAAGTTGTTTCATAAAGGGAAGAACCACAAAATTATTGGTCTGGGGTTAGGGCTCTGTGTCTGTGACTGGAAGGTCATCGGTTTGAACTACGTGGCTGGCAGACAGTCCATAAAACTATTGGGCTCTTGAGCAAGGACCTCAACCCAAAATGCTGCACAGATGCTGGCTGACCGTTCATTCTAACCCTAAACTTCATTCTCTCATCTGTGTGTCTAAAAGAGAAAGCTGGGACATGCAATAGCTTAGAAATTGCTATATGTATACTCACTTGTACAAAAAGCAAAACAAACATTTATCACTATTATTAAATCACTTAAGATGAATAAACCACTCCTAAATCCTCTGAGAAGCCTTACATACATCTGATTATCATGTTAAAAAGAAAAAAGAAAATTATATGATCAGTAAAAATTAAACCAAACATGAAATCTAATTTCCCTGCCTTGTGCTGCCTAGGCCTGCTATTGGATCAGAGGTTTGAAGGCAGATGGGTCTCCTTCCAACTGGCACTGACACCCCGAGTGACAGATCCAAACAGTGCACAGTGAGCCCACCTGGTGGAAGGTGTCAGCAACGACATCATCTTGCATGAACTCTGCAGGCACCTCCAGCTTCACGAGGAACTGGGCCAAGTATGCCCTCTTCTTCAGCTCCGTGATCCTCGTCAGCAGCCAGTGTAGCACAGGGTGGACAACAGGCTTGCTGCCTGTCACCAGGCCCTGACGGAAGTTACTCCTATAGCAGGAGAACCAAGGAGAAAGGAAGACAGGGTTATTATGGGAGAATGAAGCAGAGGTTGCCCCGGACATTATGCCAGCCTATCACAGGGCACACTCTCACTCCCCCACACTTTAGCTCAACCAGGGGCATGGATACCCTGGTAGGTTCAGGGGGCCCAGCACTTCATAGGGGGCCCTGAAAATGAAAGGTAATAAATCGATGTAAGGAAAATGAGGGGGCCAAGGTGACATTTTGTCAGAGGGGCGAGAATTTCCAGCTATGCCCCAGCTCAAACTCACAGGCCACCTGCAGTTTACTGTGACCAGTTCACCTCATCCGCTCCTCTTTGAAGCGACCACACAGGGTAAACACATTCATGCAAAGAGATGCAGACACTGGGCTGAGGTCTCATGTGAACCTACGGCACTGGATGGGTACGGAAATAACGTTACCTGCAAAACCAGCAGAAACTTAAAGCAACATTCTGTGTTACTAGGGTAACTCAGAGTTAGTGCCCTCCTCAAGGACACCTCAGAGACCGCTGGAAACGTTGTACATACACCACCAGTCAAAAGTCTTTATACACCCCAGGTTTTTACCACTTTCCCATTTATTTCATAAACTGCAGATTTTTTATTCTTGTTAAGCATTGGAAAGTTGAGTGAACAACTATGAACGAAAGTATAAGTCAAATAAAACAAGTTTCCTTTATAACATGGAAAGAGTATGTAAGAGTGCGTGTCTGACATCCTATTAGCTGGTTGTGTGGTGATGGCAGTTAAATTCTAGGCTGTCCTTTAACTTTAAACGCAATAGTTAACTGTTTCATGGGATGAAACGGAGCAGAATTTAATGTCCCTTGTAGAAAGAATGATTCGAATTAGCTCTGCTGTTATAACTGCTAGAGGAGGTTACTTTGATGAATCAAAGATATGGCATTTTCCTCCTAATAAAGGTACTCAAATGGTGAACATACTGTAAATTTGTTAGCAAAGAATATTTAATGTATTTTTAGTAAATGTTAAGTGAGTTACATGCAAATCTAGAAAATCTCAGTGTGAGTGAAACCTTTCACGGGTAGTATGCATCTTACATTTATAGGCCTAAAAAATGACAGATTACCATATTCAACAAGCCAGGCAGACTAAGTGTAAAGGCGCTCAAAAGTCATTAAACTCTGGGAATCCCCCTCCATCAGAGTACACCCTCATCCTCCATGAACGGGCCACTTTCTCCTGAGAGGGTTTGCCTCGGCCGACTCACGCCTCGGCAGATGTCCCGGGTGGTCTGTACTTCAGCGTGGCCAGCAAGGCGAACATCCGTCTGGCCGTCTGCTCAGGCATCTCCTCTCGGATATCGACGGCTTGCTGCAAGGTGAGAGCTCAGCGTGAGATGCACAAACCCCAGGGGGGAGATTCGGGCGGTGCCGGGCCGGCATGCGGGCGCACCTTGGGATCGATCTCCGCCAGCACGTCATTGAGGGTCTGCAGGAGCTGCATGGGCTCCATCGAGTCGAAAGTGATGAGGTTCAGGTTCTTCTTGAACGGCTCTTTGTTGAGCTGCTCCACGATGAACTTGATCTGCTCGCTCATTTTATCCTGAAATGAGGACGTAGACCCGATCGCTGAACGCAGTACCTCATATCTACACTTTGTGTTACGTTCTGCTATTTATAATACATCTCCATTTTGTGCAGTTAACCTGCAAATTACAAACTGTACATTTACATTTACAACCTGAATATGGGTGCACTAAACGTGGGAAAACGTACTTCCATTTTTTTACGCACACCTCAAACACATATCACTTAGCAATACGGTTAGTTGCATTTCAATTTTACTACTAAAGTTATATACATCTGGTAATGAAAGAAGTTCATCAAGCTTCATTATTGTAAGTTTTCTGTGGCGAGACTCAGCTAGCTAGCTAACTTAAGAGCAAACCTTCTCAGTGTAAAGCAGCTGTTATATAAACCAGGCACTGTACAGATAATCAGTTCATTTACTTTACTCTTTTTAATCCGGGACGAGGGATGTTTCTCTACGCCGATATATAAATTGAGGAAAACGAGCGTAAAGCGCCGTCCCTTCCTGCCCTGGAAACAGCGGATAGCGTCGATCGGTTGCTAACAGGAAGCGCCGCTTGAACTTCCCGTGATTTCGGGGAGAGACCCTTTAAATACCGACTCCGGGCGCGTGCGAGTGCGCGTGTGTGCACCCGTGGAGCTGTCTACATCACATGCGAACACGCGCATATAAATGTCAGAGGTTCATAAAAATCATGGATGGATGCAAGTTGCATATAATAGCAAGAATAATAATAATAATAATAATAATAATAATAATAATAATAATACAAATTCCTTACCAGCAGGGGTGCCGTAAATGAGCGGAAAAGTTAGAACATTGGATTGGTCTGGGGTTGGGGGCCAAAATCCCTTGCGGCACCCATGCCCACCAGGCTATACCCCTAATGGCAGTCGGTAGCAGCACTGTCTCACCCTTGCAGTGTAAGGTATCGCATGGGTTTCTGCATGTTACTCTGGTTTCCTCTCTCAGTCTAAACGTCAAGCAGTTAGGCCAAGAAAAAAAGATTTTTATCCCGGGGGAGATTTTTCTCGCACTCTTTGCATTAAGTGTCTAAGCAGAATACTCATATTTTAATCTCTTGGTAACACTTTACTTGACGGGGAACAAACATTTAGTGATAATTCGGTTACTACTGAAGTACAAATTATTAACAAAATCATGAACAAGAATAGTTGCTAGAGATAAAAGATACGTTATGATTCATTAATAATGAACAAGTATGAGATCAGTATTTCACTTGGTTATTCATTAGTTGCTCCTTCAGTAGTTCCTTCAGTAGTTCACAAAGATACAAAATTAACATATAGTAACAAATATAGTAACTTCATGGTATGAAAGATGCATCGTGATTCATTAAAGATGAATTAACATGAGATGAGTATGTAACTTAGACTTGGTTTGTGGGTAAGTAATACATAACTATTAGTATAATACTATATTAATTGTGCTACCAGTGATACCAGTCTCTTTATATTATTCATCACATAGGCCTAATTGACCGGCATGGACGTATAAACATTAGAAAATAAATCCCTGCAAAGGTATTATCAATACAAACCGCATTCAGTGCGATACTTTAATGTCCATACCAATACAGTATCTGTCAAGCAAATAAAATGACAAGACAGAGCACGTTTTCTTGTAAAATCACTATTATTTCATGCCGATATAATCGGTTTATTCGTGTGCGTGTTCTTTCAAATATTGAACGCTAGATGGAGACAAACATGTTGTTTAAAAAAATCTTTGTGACGCTAGGAGTGCCGCTAAGTTGAATACTGTCGTGCAGCTTGTTGGGTTGATCACTGGAAATTGTTTTTTAAAAATCATTATTCTAACTGCAAACTTAAATATGTTAATTGATATACTCCACTCTCCTTATTAAAATAAAAAAATCCAATTAAATTATCAATGACGAGTGAAATAATAACAGTACATTTTGAATATTATCCAACATTCACGACGAATTAAAGTAATAAGTTGGCCTACATTCATAGTCGGTGCAGCATGCTCACCAGTCATGCGGATTGTATCTCAAAGGTTTGTGTTTTCTTTCTAATAAATGTAGATTTTTAAACAATAATAGGCCTATAAGTAAACTAAAAACATAGAACATCACAGGAAATGTGTAGGATAACGTAATACATGGGAAAACATTTTAAAGAGCACAAACAATACTACTTGTCAGATGTATTATTGCGTTATCATTGTAATGATCATATGACACCTCCTAAGCTATATGGGTGCAAGGTTGAAAATAGGTTTCCTTTATAATTGATTAGTTTTGTTTGTTTCAAAATTCGTTATGGATAAACATATTTCAGTTTAATTTGATCCGATATATTGATAATGTAGGTTGGTTGATTTGCGTGATACAAACACGTTTTAAATGGTCAGCCTTGCGAGACGGAACAGCCTCCCAGATCCTTCACAGGCACGGTCTGTGTCTTTAAGCAGAAATAAGCAGCGTCCATCGTAGCTGGTGTAGTCCCTCCCTTTCCTGCAGCAGTGAAATACGGGGAAACCCTGAAAAACAGCGCCGGAGAAACGGAGCGCATTTGGTTAAAAATCCCAGCTAACGTTTGCTGCAAATCCATGGGCTAGCGGGCTGGAAGTAATGCTACAGCAACGGGACAGGCAGAACGGACACATGGGATTCAGAATTACTATCCAGTTCCCCTTTGCAGCTATTTTATTTTCCTGGACGCCACAAAAGAGGCTGAACCAAGCTGAAGCAAATATGGATGAGCGCTGATGTTCGCCGATGAATGAAGAGAACTCCGTAACAGTGGAATAAACTGCGAGGGAGAAAGCGAAGAAACGGCAGATTCGGCTGTTCTGCTGATCGATACTTTTTTTTTTAATTATTATTATTCCTCTGGACCTTTTCTCTGGGAAGCAGATGTTCCCATGTGATACATTGGGAGGTTTTTGCAACCAGTTTTTGGATGCTGAGCGATAATAATGCAAGCAGAAACCACGCGTTATGGATTTTAAATGAAGATTTTTGCTACATTCCGATGTGTACAGTAGATGATAAATGGTATTATTGTTTTTGAATATACCGGGACAAAATTAATGAGGAAAATTTTAATGATCCAGGAAAGACAAAGTAAAACCCGGATGACTATCTACTCTAATCCTGGATCCTTTGAGAAGGAGATGTCTTTTGATGTATTTTACGAGACTGACAAGTTAACATTTTTAGTTGTGGCTGAAATAATAAGTCGAGTAAATTAATTGGCAGGGAATTTAATTGTAAAGTACTGTTAGATCGTTTACATTCGAGAAAATACCGTTCTTCTGTTAACAATGGTAGAACCTGTAGGTTTTGTTGAGGCTTGGAAAGCTCAGTTCCCAGAATCAGACCCCCCCATGATGGAGTTAAATACGGTGGAGGACATTGAACAGGAATTGGAAAAATGCAAAGTTTCTATCCGGTGCCTGGAAATGGAGGTGAACAAGGAGCGCTTCCGCATGATCTACCTGCAGACGTTGCTGGCCAAAGAGAGGAAGAGCTATGATGGAAAGAGATGGGGGTTCAGGAGGACATCCCAGAATAATGAGGACGACCAGCCCTCTGGGAACGATGGCCATCAACGAGAGCTGGTAGAAGTGGACCAAAGCAGGGTTCCTGTTCTAGGGGAAGAGAAGTCCAGACCTAAACCTCCTCTTGCTAAGAAGCCGTCCTCCCATGCTGAAGATTATGCACCCTCGTTGGCTGCAGAGACACCTCAGGGTGAGACTGAAGAGATGAACAGGTGTAAGTATTATGGAGAAGGCGATTCTGTTAGGCCCTCGCCATCTCGACAGAGGGGAGGAGCTTCTGGGCGAAAACCCGGAGCAGCCACGGCACCTACTGAGAAGGAGGCGCATGGAGACGCCTCCCTACAAGAGAGGTCCGGTTTGGGCATGGGGGTTGCTGCCTTGCGCTCCAACTTTGAGAGGCTCAAACGGGCCAACTCACACTCTTCGGCAGAAGCCAGGGGTCTCTCTGAGAAACCGTTTTACGTCAACATGGAGTATCATCATGAGAAGGGGCTCGTGAGGGTCAATGACAAGGAAGTGTCGGACAAGATCAGCACCCTGGGCAGTCAGGCCATGCAGATGGAGCGCAAGAGATCCCTGCACTCTCTAGCGGGCTTGGGCGAGCTCCACCGGGCCGGTACCAAGGGGCGCCCCGTCGAAACCAGCTGTGGCTACGACGCTGAGTACGAGGATGTCGAACTCAACCCGCACTTCCTCAGGGATAACATGGTGCGGGCAAATGGCAGCAAGACGGACCGCCAGAAGCGGGCACCGCCACGCAGGCAGACGTCGGACTTCCAGCCGTATACCAGCGTCTATGTGGGCGGGATGATGGGCGACCGTGGTGGGGACAGCGGGCACCTCACCTGGCCGCGGAGGTCCTACTCGCCTGGGAGCTTCGATGACGTCGGTGGCGGCTACACGCCGGACTGCAGCTCCAACGAGAACCTGACGTCCAGCGAAGAGGACTTCTCCTCCGGCCAGTCAAGTCACGTGTCGCCCAGCCCCACCACCTACCGCGTGTTCCGAGAGAAGAGCCGCTCGCCTTCCCAGCATTCCCAGCAGTCCTTTGATAGCAGCAGCCCCCCCACCCCGCAGTCCCAGAAGCGACACAAACAGCAGGTGGTGGTATCAGAGGCCACCATCGTGGGAGTCAGGAAAACTGGGCAGATCTGGCCCAATGATGGTGACTCAACTCCTTCCAGCCGGGCATCACATGACAACAGCTTTCAAGGAGACATAGGTGGGTGAATGGTAAAGCGTTTTCTGCTTTAAATAGTTCCAACTTGAAATGATTGGGCCATTATAAGGGACATCTCCTCATGTTTCTGGCGATAACATTGCACACACTCCTGGGTGTAATCCTTCAAGACAGAATGTAGCATCTTCCGGGTCATTTGTAGTATTATTCTGGCATGGTTTGTGGACACGAGGAATTGTAATGCCCTTCGTTCATGAACATTTTTTCCGTGGCGTTATTTGCTTTTTTATTCAAGCCGCCGCGCAACAACATTGCCGATGTTTTTCACCTTGTAAGCACGGTCGCTGTTTGCGTTTCATCCCCCCCTCCCCTCCCCCACCCCACACTTTTAATTGTGGCAGCGCTGGTCTAGGTGGAGCTCAGTCTCGCGCTACTGTGGATTTCTGTCATCCTGGATCAATGTTGCTAACGGCGATGTGGGGAGGGGGGCGGAATCGCGCTCGCTGCTCTCGGTACCAGCACCCCTGGACCCCCAGATCTCCGGCTGAGTTGCGGTTCGCTGGCACAGGTGGCTGATAAGCGGACGAGGGGAGAGGACGCTTAAATCTGTGTGCTGGGCTCTTATTTTTGGTGGTAAGCTGCCATTGTGGGTTCCTGTGGTGGGTGGGTGTGACCTGAAGCACCTAAATGGCGTGGCTTAGTGCCCCTTTCCCCGATCCCGTGTGTGTGTGTGTGTGTGTGTGTGTGTGTGTGTGTGTGTGTGTGTGTGTGTGTGTGTGTGTGTGGGTGGGGGTGGGTGGGGGTGGTGTCGGGTGTCTGTTCCGGAGGGGTAGCAGGTGATCCAGCTGGCATCCATGCAGATTCATCCTGTGCTGTTAAACCAAAAACCATCCTGTCTGCCTCCAGTGCTTTCGGCAAGTTCTTTGCATCGTGCAGTTAGGTGGGAGTTGCGGGGGGGGCTGACATGTTTGGGATCCCGAGTTTGGGAGAGGTTTCTGGCAGCCTGCCTTTTCTCTGGCGGCGGCCCGTGGCTCCGCTCATGGGGCGTGGTTTCTGCGTGCAGTAGGGTGTGCCCGTCCTTTATCTGCACACTGCGTTCCGGGCCGTTTGGACAGCATGCCAAGGCAGATCTGTAGACCCGCTGCTTTCGCTTAGGGTTCTGATCCGTTTATCAGGCTAAATCTCATGTGTATCTTCAGTATCAATTTTAGCATAAAAAAACACAGGAGGAAAACTTTATAATGGCGTTGTATGCTGGGTAGAGGTGTTACCTCATACCTCTGGGGTTGAGGGTTCGAATCACACCTGTGCAGTTTGCATGTTCTCCCCGAGTCATCTGGGATTCCTGCAGCTGCTGTGGTTTGCTCCTGCAGTCAAACACATGCAATTAGGCATATTGACACTGCTAATTTGTCTGATTGTGTGTATGTATAAGCCCTGGGATGTACCCCTGCCTTGTGCCTCTGCTTGATGAGGAAAAGTAGTTAGAGGAAGGATGGATGGAAAGCAGGGATGAATGGATATGCTTGGAGGTTATAAGGTGTTTTTGAATGGGGGTGTGTCTGCAGTTTCTAGCAGTCTGAGATTAGTGCTGGGGTTAAAAAAAAAAAGGCTAAAGATGTGTTTTGAAAATGGATAGGGGTGATGTTTCAGGGGGGGAGGGGCACTGTGGTTACAGGTAATGCCAAGTGCGCCACCTCCATGCTTGTCTAATGCATCTGTCTGTCACCTTTATGCCCCCCAAGCCCTGGCTGCAGGTCTTTGTGCTCTTTGTATCATTGATCATTCGCCTGAAACCTCGGTCCCACCGTTTTGTGTCACCACGCCTCAGCATAGCCGACTCCAGGAACATTCCGGAGGGTCCAGTGGCGGCAGTGATTCTTCTATCACCGCCAGCCCAGTATCCGTCTGTAAGCCCATCTGCTGGAGGTGAAACCTACCCAGTTTTCCGGGGCTGATTAGTGGACTGATGTTACATTGTTGATGTTACTCTCTCTGGAAAACAGAAGATCAATCTGCCTCCAAGATTTAATAGTGGATTAAAAATGTGTCTCAGGCCATATAAAGATCTCTGTCATTCGATTAGCTGTGTCTTTAGTTCTGGTGCTGCTAACTTTGAGTTTTGACATGGTGTAATCTCAGCCGGCGATATTGACCTGGTGTTTTCTGGCTGTGCAGTAGATCTGACATGTTTTGTGGTAGCAGTTTCATACTGTGAATGTAACTGTCATCATTCTGCCAAAAACAACGTTATGAATAAGGTGTGAAGTTGTTTTTTAAATTTCTCTCCTTCTCCTGTGCTCATATCTATTGGTCTCTCTCTAGCTCCCTCTCTTTTTCTCTTTTCCCTCTTTCCATTTCCCCCCCTCATAATTCATATTGGCAGACTTCCTCTCTGAACGCCTGGGTCGTATTTGTCTGTCTTCCATCTGTGAGGTGTTTGGCGGGCCGGGCTCTGATTAGGGGGCAGGGAAACCTGAAGCATGCGGCCACACGGACAGCCCATTTGGCGACGGCCTTCAGTGCGCCGCGTCGCCCCGGCGACAGGAATGAGGAAGCCCATGTGATCCCAGAGTGGCCTGCACTTTGAGTTCCGGAATGTTCCCATGTGTCTCCTTGTTTTCACCTGAAGAGATCGGTGTTTTTTGCCCCGTAGCTCAGTTCCTGGTTTGCTGTTTTTTTTTTTTTTGGGGGGGGGGGGGGGCGGGGGATGCTTTGCTGGTCCAGCCAGGATCGCTTATAAAAGGAAGCTTTGATCCCAGCCTCTGGGGTTGGATCCGGTGTTTTCGGTGCTGGGAAGGCTGCTTTCCTGTGCCTGGTGGAAGGGATCTCATCCAGATGCTTGTGGTACAGGCCCCTGTGTTGTGCCCTTGTGTTGTGCTGAACTAACTCCTTCACCTCCATGGGCATCAACTGAGGGCAGAAACCAAGAAGATTAAACAAAGGATTATTTTCCCCTGTGGGGTGATTTGTGCCTTAGCTGGATAGGGGGCAGTGCCTGTTTCTGCAAGGCTTTGGCTTCAGATCCTCCTGCTTAATAATCATAAATCTGCCCCCTTGTCCCCCATTGCTGCAGGGCGGCTGTCTGCCCCTCTGCTCTCACCTCTATGAGAGCATGGTGGGCGACATGGCAAAAATATCACATCACAATTTTTTTAGGTACGATCACAATCCACGATTTTATGACTTTGCCTTTCATGTGGGTTTTCTGTTTTACAAGTTACTGAACGATAGTCAAACTAATTCCCCTATTTTTAAAAAATACAGCCTTATAAGGTAAGAGAACCTAACAGAAGGACACTCAGCATCCTGTTTGGGGTGTTACTTTTGAGGTGTTTGAAAAGGTTCATCATGCTGCCATCTGACATGTGAACCTAATCTTTGCAAATTTTGCAAATAATTGTTGTTTGCACCGTACTGGTTTTCGAAAATCTAGGCATGTTTTATGTTACCGATGTCAAACTCTTTTGAGGGACCAACTCCTCCATGCCGTTGATGTTGCCCAATAGGGACTGTGTTGTGCATTGCACATTGGGACGAGAGCCTGAAAGGAGAGAGGAGGAAATCTAAGGCACTACCTACTGTTTGCTATCGCCAGTTTATTGGTCTGTCGAAACAGATTTGGCTGACAAAACAAGATGCTATAGAACTGCAACTATCTGCACTGTAGCGCAATACTGACGATCTCTCCGTAAAGGCAGATCGTGGAGATATTTTAATTGTTTGCATAATGTCATCAAATCACACACCCCTACCTGTATTCGTATGTGTGCCTGTGTCATTGGGGTTTGCAAAAAACTATCCAATTTCCCCAGAGGGGTGAATAAAATGCCTCTGTTGTATCATCAGGTCATCAGCTCTAGGCATTTTCCTTCATTCATTTGATAGATGGGAGAGTTCGAAACTCAGGGGCTTAAAGTCAGAGGTCACGCAAATGCAGCAGGAGAGCCTTATTGTTCTGGAAATCTACGGAAATATAAAATAATCAATCACGGGTATTGCATGTGAGGGCAGTGGACAGTCTGGGGGTGTCTATAAACTGCAGTCTGGTTTTTGTCTGCCGACCAGCTGAAATCAGCACAGTGCTGACATGCAGTGGCCCTGTTATTCTTAATTCTTCCTGCTGAAATGGATTTGTCTGTTCCCACTTACCACGCCGATGTGGAGAATTTATGGCAGATGCTGGCTTATAACCAATATGTTTTAGTCCAATATAGGACATTGGACCAGGTTACATTTAATACATTATTTAGTTATTAAATAAAGACCCCAAAAATGTAATTGTTTAACCATTTCTGAGTTATGGCTATTGGGATCTTCTCTGACGTCATGAGTGGGGATGTGGCTTTCATTTCCACAGCGTGTTTCTGAATTTGATTGTGGGATTTTGCTACAAATTTTGCTACAGATTTTGCTACAAATTTCCTCAAAACTTTGTTTTTCAAGCTTTAATTCGGTGCCAGTTTTGTGGGTTTTTTTTTTTTTTTAATAAGTTTTTATGAGAAAATTGACCGATATTTGAAATCTAGACTTTTTTTTTTCTTTTCTTTTACACTTTCATGTATATGGGGCCTGATAAACGGATCAGAGCCCTCAAATGGCATAGATTGGCGAAGAGTAAGAAATAACCTTTGTTTTCATGATAAATTTAATTAAATATGACATTTTTGAACAGAGAAATAAGTTGAATGGGAAGCTTTTTGGGATGCTTTTACACTGTCCTGCAGTCAGTGGACTCACCTGCCGGTACCTAACATCACTGAAAGCAACAACCAGCTAACCTCTGAGCTGCAGCGAGATGAGTTGGTGACATTACTTCATAAGATCCTGTGAACGTGTGAATCAGCCCCATCATGTGAGGCAGGAGGCGGCAGATGGTGAAAAGGGGGATGATGGGTAGGGCAGGAGCTTGGAGTCAGGAGCCAACCAGAAAGGGTCTTTCAGTCTGGCCGCAGCACCAGCGTTCAGTCTCGGGCTTGGTCCTTGTTGCCGAGGCGATAGCACGTGGAAACCATGCCCGCTGAGCAAAGAGGGACAGAGAAAGGGTGGTGCCCCCCCCCCCCGCCGTTGGGGCTTCTTACTGCAGGCATGCGCCGATTCATTATGACGCTGCGGCGAGAGGCTGTGCTTCATGGTTCCCCGTTTATGGCGTCATAAATCTGCACATTACCGGGGGGGGGGGAGTGACCTCTCGTGGCGCTCGGAGCCGGTCTCCAGCCACGCCGGGGCTGATTCGGGCTTAATGGATCGTTAGGGTGGGATGGCAGAGACGAGACCCAGCAGGGGGTTTGGGGGGAGCGGTTTCCTTCCCCTTATTGCCATTATTCATCGTTTAATCTGGTAGCGGACAGGCCGCCACGCCATGATGTCCCTCGTCGGCCTTTCTGGAGCTGCAGTTATATGTCATAAATTACACTGGTTATGTGTTTCCTTTACTCTGTCCCCCCACCCGGCTTACTCTGTCCCCCCACCCCGCTTACTCTGTCCCCCCTCCCCGCTTGCTCTGTCCCCCCTCCCCGCTTGCTCTGTCCCCCCTCCCCGCTTGCTCTGTCCCCCCACCCCGCTTGCTCTGTCCCCCCACCCCGCTTACTCTGTCCCCCCTCCCCGCTTACTGTGTCTTCACTCACTTACTCTGATGTATAACTGTGTGTTTGGTCCTCAGTTGAGTTTTGGTTTCGTTTGCCTACCTGTGTTTTCTATAGGCACTCATCTTTGCACTCGTTTGGCCTTTGCTTCGTACCGTATTCCCGGTCTGTCTGCGCTCTTCTCCCAGAGTAATCTGAGCTTCTGTAGACCATACAGATGAAGTGCATCGCGGCGGAGTGTGTCGCTTGTGGATTAGCTCCCAATCAGGCCGTTCCGAGGCTTCATATGGGTTTCATATGGGTAATGCCTGGCAATAGAGAATTTGGAACTGGAGCTGAGAGTCAAGGAGGAGGTCATATGAGAAGGGGCGGAGTTATTGATGAAATCGGGAAAACCGTAAGCCGTTTGGCTCCTCTGTGGTCACATGACACTTTCAGGACGTTTAAAGATCTGTGTGTGCAAATGTGCTGAGCTCCTGCTCGCACCGCTGTCGACGCAGCATGTTTGGACGAACAGTCACGTCCATTGTGCCCCGACCACCGTGACGAATCGCTGCAGTAGCCCAAGTGTGGAGAGTGTTATTTAACACCCCCCCCAGCAGTATTAATCATGTGGTTTTTTTTATTTTATCCAGCATTCCGAGGGTCGGGGGTGATCTCCAGCATTCCTGGCGTGAGTGAAGCCCTCTGACGGGCCGTGAAGAAGACAAAAGGGGGGGCTGCTGGCTTGTCCAGACAGATGGGAGGGGAAAAGGAGGAGAGACCAGGGTGGGGGGGTCATCGGGGCTTCGACTGGGCACAGTGCCCATTGCGTGCTGGGCTTGGGGGGGCATAGCCCTCAGAGCAGCTGCTCCGAGAGAGCGGGACCCTCTCTGGCTGCTGGTGGGCAAACACGAGGGGCCCTCAGGAGCCATCTGTGCTGCCTGGGGCCCCATTTGCTCCCATTCAGGGAAGCTGGGGAGCTTGTTTTGCTTTTGTCCCAAACTGTCAGTATTTCACTACAGATTTTGGCCTTTAGTGATGATGTTTACCAAGGATTCCCTGTCAGTATGGTTAGAGTGATGCGTCTCATAGCCCCTGCCTCGATACAGGAGGCCGGCCTTCGCAATTGCCACGGAGGCAATGTTTTTAAGCTGTGGCTTTTGGCAAGGGTCTGTTCTGGCACTCCCTTAATCACACCTGGCAGAAGTTGATCTTGTCGGATCCAGGCATCGCCGTTAAAGTTCCTGCTAGACGGGATTTATGTGGAGATGGTTTTCAGAGAGCAGACAGCCCTTGTTGGGCAGAGGGAGCAGCACCGGGGGAGTTTCAGAGTAAACAGAGCCTGAAGGTCACCTGACTGCCTCTGATTGGTGGGCTTCCTTTGTCCCGCCCCCTCCCTTGGCAGCTCTGCATGGGAAAGTGCTGCCAGGACTGTCCCACTCAAATGATATTTTTTCCCATTCCTCTCAATTGAGATTCATGAGAAGGATTTGGGATTTAATGGAGTCCCCATACCCCTCCACCCCCCCGAGTGAGGTGCGTGTCACCTGTCAGCTCAAGGAGGGGGCCTTGTGCAGATTCGGGGGGTTGAGTGAGTTGGCCAGGGATCAAAGAGTTACGGTTCAAGTGTCATCGGCCTCTGCTGTGGGATTGGGGGGGTGGCTGTCAGTCACCCGGCCGGGGCGGGCAGGAGCTGAGGATGGCCCTCTCATTGGACGGCTGCAGCTGGGTCATCGCCCAGCACTGTTACTGCTTGGGTGCAGATTATCTGGTGCTTACTGTTGTAGAGGTTTGGAAACAAAGCACTTTGCTGGCATACTGCCTAATCCCAGAATGCACCCTGAGCCCAAAACCAGCCCAGGCGTCATCCTAACTGCTGTGCTGCTGGTTTTATTCTATAGATTCCTGTCCCTCAAGGACTGGTTTTCTGCTGGCTTTCCGTCTGTCTTATCTCTTAACTGCTTTATTGAAGTCTGTCCATCAGTCCATCTGCTTATCCTGGTCAGGTTCGCGGGGGATTTGTTGAAGTAATTATCCTAACAGGAAGTCAACTAAAGGGGAGGGGGAGGGGGCATCCCTGGCAGAATCCAATCAAAGCTACTTAAGGTTTAACTCCAAGCAAATGGGCTCCAAGGAGAGGTGACGCTGAAGTGAATAAACGGAAGTTAAAAGCCAAGAGTCACATCAAGCAGAGCGAGGACCGGTTCTCAGTCACTGAGACACTGAGCTTCCTCTTCCCGTCAATGTCAGCCTGTCGTAGCTGTCCAGGGACAGGTTACACTTGGCCAGCTTTTTGCCTTGTGTTCCCTGAAACACCCTGGCTTGTTGGGTATCGCTTCCTCATGTGTAGCTCTGCGATTTGTAGTTTCAGGCTTTGGGAAAATCCTGCAAAGTGGTTGGGCTGGTACTGTGTCGTGTAATATTATGTTATCTCTTCACTTTGGGTCTTCCTCACATGCAGCAAAAGGGCTCTTATTCTGAAAGGTGCCGGAGATTTGGACATAAATGGATGCTCTTTATCTTGAGCAGTTGCAGATCTGTTCTTCCCCTTTGGTTTCAGTGTCAGGTCTGACCGCCCATGTTACTCCCACACAGATATTTACATGGCGGCGTGACTATCTCACCTCGCTCTCTGGCTCCCAGATGGAAAGACGCTATTTTTGGTCTTACTCGGACAGCCTTGACAGACGGCTTGCTTCCAGAAAAGTCCATCTTCAAGTGAGGCAGGAGACCTGATCCCACTTATCACAGTTCCAGGGCAGGGGCAGATTCTGAAGGGGGCAGATTCTGAAGGGGGCAGATTCTGAAGGGGGCTCATCTGCATGCCACACTCACACCTTTACTATGTCTGACATCTTTCTCTGTTTTGTTGAGAACTTTTCCCAGGCTGATATCTACACTCCTTGTCAATATATGGGCCAAACTCTAATTGCAGAACATTAAGCTTTGCCCCAATTTCCCCCCAGGGCTGTTACATCTGGACACTTTAGGCAGCTCTCTGAAATTTCACAGATGCTAGCTGTGATTTATAGATGCTCTCTTGTATGTAATCTTTGCATGCCAGGTGGCGATCACTAATTATGATGCCCGCGGTGCCGTGTTTGTGGTTTAGCACCTGCTGAGTATCCTCGCCGGTGGTCATGGTGCGTGAATGACGCCTGGCTCTGCCCTGTCCTCCATGTCCGCATGTTTCGATCGTCTCCTTACCCATCTGTGCTTTGTCTGTATCAGCAGATTCAAAGATCGTTGGAAATATGGTAAATGGTTACGGTGCAGTGTGGCACGGTGGTGCAGTGGTTAACACTGTCTCCTCATACCTCTGGCTGTGTGTGTGTAGTTTGCATGTTCTCCTTGTGTCATCGTGGGGTTTCCTCTGGGTACTCCGGTTTCCCCCCACAGTCCAAAAACATGCTAATGGAGTTGCACACCTACGGGCAATTTGGTATGTGTGAGTGAATGGTGTGTGAGTGAATGGTGTGTGAGTGTGCCCTGCGATCGGTTGGCACCTCATCCTGGGTTGTTCCCTGCCTTGTGCACATAGGCTCTGCATCCCCCGCGACCATGAAGAGGACAAAGGGTTGCAGGAAATGGATGGATGGGTTACGATGCAAATGTAACATCTTATACAATTCACAAAAATGCTATATATCATGCTTTAAAGATAAATTTTAATTAAAATATAGTTTAATTTGGCTCATTCTCATTTCCGAGATGGCTGGCATCACCGTGAAGGCTGTAGCGTCACTGTGAAGGCTGTAGCGTCACTGTGAAGGCTGTAGCGTCACTGTGAAGGCTGTAGCGTCACTGTGAAGGCTGTAGCGTCACTGTGAAGGCTGTAGCGTCAGCAGTCGCTTCCCGTGATCTCGCAGAGGTGTCGTGTTCTATGTTCTGCACTGACTGGCCGCTTGGCGTATGGACGGCCCACGTTTTAATGAAGGCCTGTTGTCTTACTTGGATCCTGAACTCTTCGCTTCTGTTTTTTTTTGTAGCAGGAATAAAGTTTGATGGACCCTCATAATCAAACCTGATTTGTCCCATAAAGCCCCATTTCAGATGCCATTGTCACTACCGAAAATGTTACACCTACCGAAAATGTAACTTCTGCTACTACGCATGCGCACATTCATCACGCATGCGTCCACGAAACCACAATTTCCGGCACTTCTTTATTACGCATGCGTAATGTACACTTCCACAGGACCAATACTGCGCATGTATTCACATTTTGCGGCAGACCGTGATTGCGTGATTTAGGGCGTGGACGTCATGTTTCATCATTCATTGGTCACGTATTGTGAGATGGGTTTATATTTGTAGTTCAGCCGTCAATTTATTGTGTCATTTAAATCATATTGCTTTGCCAATTGTAATATTTGCATCTGTGTGCGGGTTGCTTTTAGTGCCTGACTGTAATCTTACATGTTTATGTTGTGTGGTTTGGCCCAAGATAAAACAATCGGTCGTCTGTCAGAAACAAATCTAATTCGCTTCATTTAGCACCACAAGACACAGCTGCCATAACTGACACGAGTGTGTGGTAATTACACTGATACAATTAAGAAAAGAAATGACTAAGGAGAAAAAAAGCAGCCTTAGTTTAAGTAACTTCACAGCACATCGAACTGGGAGTAGTACATAATGGTAACATTAAAGTAATGTCACCTTTGACTGTAAAATTGATGGCCATACCCTGTATTTTACGTCGCTCCTTCTGAAGCACATTGGGCATTAATGGCCTGTGGAAATAAAATCTTTTAAAGTCGAAGGACTTCATCATTATCCGGTTAAATCTTCTCTTTCCTCTCGCTGTCGACATTAATTCTCATAAAAAATAAACAGACGTGATGCCGTAAAAATAGCACGCCTCCTTCCGGAAGTCGCAAGCGTGCGCATGCGTAGTAGCGGAAGTTACATTTTCGGTAGGTGTAACATTTTGGTAGTGACAGCCATGTCTGTGCTCTGCGGCGTGATGTCACCGTGGGGTCCTTGAATGAAGCCCTTAAAGCCCCAGTTGCCCATGAGACTGCCTGAACATCCTTTCTGTATGATAATTCTGTATGTCGATTTGGAAAAAAGCATCTTCTGAATTAATGTAAATGTAAGAACAAAAGCAGTCCTGTGGTATGTGCCCTCCTGATGTCAAGGAACACACAACATGTCCACATGCTTGCTTGATGTTTAAGATCCATGATGGGAACGTCCTGTGTTCTGGCCCGAAATACTGAATGTCTCCTTTCGTATCCTTTGGTACCTTGCGTGCACCACCCAGTGTGAACTTTTCCCAGAATACCATGCTTCAGTTTCATAATGTTCAACCCCCTCAGTCCCAGACTACGTCACCTGGTTCTGGGCTTTGAAGGCTGACGGGGTTGTGAGGGCGCTGGTTTGCTCTTCACTTTGTCGCATGTGGTGACCACTTCGTGTTTATCCCCTGCTAATGTGGGTGTGTCACTGGAAAGTTTGGGTCTGGGACAGCATTTCAGCTGGGGTGGAGCCTCAGGAAGGAGGTGACGGGGTGTGTGTGTGTGTGTGTGTGTGGGGGGGGTAACAGCGGGGGGGGGGGGGGAGCTTACAAAGCTGTCTGCTTCATAGTTTGCCAACATTTCAGCCGTCACTCAGTATGTGGGATCCAAAGATAACAACCAACTGTGCGCCTGGCGGCACACTCTGCTGGGGGGGGCAGTATTTTTTGGGCAGTACCAGGTGGTGCGGCACAGCGCTGGCGGCCTGCTCTGGGGGAGGCTGAGGTTTTGGTTCGGGGTGGGAACTTTGACGGTGGGGTGATGAGGCTGCACCCATTCGCGTGGTACAGAGTCTCTCTGTTCTCTGTGCTGAGCAGCTCCGTGTCCCTAGTATGAACTTATCCCTGACTGAATACTGTCAGAGTGCATTTCAAATAAGTAAAGTGCAAATTCAGTGCATTATGACATTTTTTATTTGTTATAATGATTATTACAAATAAAACAAACAAATTCTGTGTGTTCATAAGAAGGAACATAGCGAAATCTAGGAATAAGGTATAGTCCTGTGATCCTTCCCCCCAGATAGGCCTTGCCCACTGCCAGCTCCATCCACTGCTGGATCCACCCACTGCTAACCCGTCTCTCATCCCACTAACATAGACCCTGCCCACTGCTGGCCACGCCCACTGCCAGCCCCATCCCCATCCCACCCACAAAAGCCCTGCCCACTGCTGGCCACGCCCACTGCCAGCCCCATCCCCATCCCACCCACAAAAGCCCTGCCCACTGCCAGCCCCATCCCCATCCCACCCACAAAAGCCCTGCCCACTGCTGGCCACGCCCACTGCCAGCCCCATCCCCATCCCACCCACAAAAGCCCTGCCCACTGCCACCCCTACCTCCCATCCCACTGACTTCCTGGGGTCCTGCCTACCACTGCCTGGGCTGGTGGCTCCGGTGTGCGATGTCTCGGCTACCTGGCAGAGCGGTTCTTGTCCCAAGGGACGCTGCTTAATTATTCTTCATGAGCAGTGTCCTCAACTGCAGGGAGGGAGCTGCTGTTTTCGCAGGTGTCCTCCTGTCTGCTTTGGATTGCTGACGTCTGCATGGTCTCCCTCGTCTTCTCACATGGCCGGGCCGGTTTTTCCGGTTCGATGATCAGAAAGGCTGTGTTTCTCTGATGTTTTGACCTTTGGGTCTGTCTGGCTCCGTGGCCTAATTAGCACGTCTGTCTCCTTAGCCATTCACAGCCTGCTCTGCATCCTCTCACCAGTAACGATGCTGCATTTTAAGTGATTAAACCCTGCAGGACGAGTTGAGCTTTATGAAAGGAATGCTTTGCAGGTCATCTATTGCCATGGTAATAGACGCGTGTTTTCTGCGCAGTATTAAGTTGTGAAGTGGCCCCCTCCCCTGGGTTCTGATTTGAGAGGGGAGGTTGTGATTGGTCCCCACAATGGCCCAGGTTTTCTATATCTGTGATACCTTAGAGATGGCTGTGATTTAGGTTCCCTGCCTTTTTTGCATATGCATAAGCGAGTGAGAAGCCCTCGGCATTTGTCTGTCTGCTCTGATATTGTGCTTAAACGGCATGAGGGCACCGACTAGGTAGATTTATTTTCTGTCGCCCTTCTGTTCCGAAGCCTTTAGAGAAGTGTGACATCAGCCCACAGATCTGTCGCGTTATTATGACGTGTCATTATCATTTTACCATGTCGTCTGTTCGTTGCTGCTAGGGAATCTTAAGTGACCCCCCCACACGCACATGTTTGTATCCATTCATTTCTATGGGCAATACCTTAATTCCAGTAATGACGACCTTAAAATTGAGTTTCCTCTTCTGGGTACTGAAAAAATTCATGTTTCGTCCCCACAGTGTAATATATACATCACTCTCTCTCTCTCGCTCTCTCTCACTCTGCCACTGTATGTCTGCGCGTGCGTATGCGTATTCATGTTTAGAGGCTGCAGGCTGGAGCGATTTAAGGGGCCACTGTGACACATCCTAATTGCAAACAGCTGATTACTGACTTCCGACACTCAGCTGGTTTTACACTGGCCTCTATTACCAGTGACTGCTGGGAGTTGGTGCCCCCCGCCCTACCCTACCCTGCCCCAGCCTACCCGCTGGTGGGTAGAGAACCAGTTTCCCCCAGAAGGGCTGATGTCACAGGATGATGTTGTGTTCCACACCTCTCCTTCCCCTTCCACCCTTCCCAGAATCCTATTTGATGTTATGCCACTATTACTTAGTGCCTGATTAAAAAATATGCCATAAATCTCTACTAAGGATGAGAACATAGTATGTATAAATACAGAAGTGTTTTGACTTTAGATTTTAGTGATGGGTTAGTGCCTGAGTGGCAGGGGCACCATAAAGAGGGGAAGAAGGATGATTCCAGGGGCTCCTGAATGACCGGGACCCAAAAAAAATTAGAACCTGATTGAATTGGTCTGCCCAATATGATATGTTTTCATGGGGCCCAGAAACTCTACCAGCGCCCCTGGTGGGTGGCACAGTAATACTGTCCCTTTACATCCAGGGCAGAGGGTTCGAATTCCACAGGATAGACAGTTAATATCTCTGTCATTTACCGAAAGTGACCTGTAGAAGGTGAAAGGTGACACAGCATGTTGTCATCGTTGTTGCTTTGCCCACTTCTCCGAAGGTTCCACAGCCCCTTTGTGTCGCCACAACACCAGGTGTGTTTCCTTTCTCCACCTGCGCTGCCATTATTCAGTGTCACCTTGCTGTCGCGTGTCCCTGTCACCTGCTGTCACTCTTCCCTGTCACCCCATGTCACTCTTCCCTGTATACTCCCCTAGGGTTCATCCCTTTACACTTTTCTAGATGCTCCAGTTTTGCTGCTGTTAGCGACCGCATGGGACCTCAGTGATTCCCGCATCTCGCACTACACTCCCACTCTCCCAATTGGCTGTGCTCGCCGACGGTAACAGTCAGACTACATATCCACCCTTTTCTCCCTGTGCACCTCCGCCTTTCCCCTATGACGCCGCTCCAGTGAGCGTCACGCGAGCGGAGTCACCCGTTGGCGTTTTGGTTGCGTGTCTGAGCGTGACGCCTGCCGGTCGTGTGAGCGTGACATAGGCTGGATGAGAGGACGCTGACTGTGATCTTCGCCCCGATCCTGACAACAGAATGACGGCATAGCCGCTAATCCAGCGAGCAGCATGCCCTGCCGTTAGCCGTTAGCCGTAGTGTGCTAAGGACCCAGCATGTTGACAAAACACATCTGAGGGTTTTTGACTCGCCCCTGCAGCACTCTGCTTGACTGGAGGCCTTCAGTGGCCCAAATGAAGATCCATTCAGTGGATGGACAGCCCCCCTCCCCCCCCCCCCTAGTTTTTTGGGAGATGCTGCAGTGAATCAATAAACATGTAGTCAGAAAAGGCTCTTTGTCTCCAGCTCTCACTCTGGCCCAAAATGTCTGCCTGTACTTTTGGTTGTTAGTCGGTGTATTGTGCTTAATCCAGGCAGGACGGTGGAAATTCCGCATCCATCTGAGGTGTTTGCCCACTGGATGGGTGTATTGTAGCTTTTGCCGGTCACAAGTTCCCGTTAATAGAATGAAGCAGCCTTTTCTCTTTGTGTGTGTGTGTGTGTGTGTGTGTGTGCGCGCATGTATGTTTATGAACACATTCATTTAAAGGGTCTTGGCCTTATTAGTGTTACCATGGTGATGTCTCTGACCTGATAAATTGTGTGTTTTTTTTGTTTTTCTGCTGGTGTCAGTGGCACTTGGGGTGATCGCCTTGGATTACAAACTGGACCCCTTAGCTCTACCCACTGATTCCGGAAAGTTCCGACTGAACGTGAAACTATGTTCCTGGCTATCGCTCCACCCTGGGAAGGCACCCGGAAGGCAATTAACAAATGATGACAGGTTTTTCAATCGCTGCTGCCGTCTGATTTATGTGCTGGCTTGCGAGACCGTTTTAGAGGAGGGGGGGCTGCTCCGTATGGATGGGATGGAGGTGGTGGGGGGGGGGGGGTTCCATGTTAATTTGACGGGAATGACTGGAGGTTGAGACGGAGGGAGCCAGAGGCTGCTAGTTCCCTGATTCTTTCTTGCGTCTCGCTGGCTTTCTTCTGAGCGCTAGCCTCGCCTCCCCAGGCAGACAGCGACGAGGCTGCCTGGGGAGGAAGACCCAGATCAGGCATCTGTGAGGCTCAGCACAGCAGCTCTGGGACAGTGACCCGTGTGGGTTAAAACAGAGCGTGGACTAAAGCCCACAGATCCAGTTCTGAGGGCAGAGCTTGGTTCCGGGAGTTAGGACGCTGTCCCTGTAATCGGAAAGGTGTCAGTTCAAATCCCAGGGTCGGCATAGCGATTGTACCACTGGCCCCTCGAGCGAGGACCTTAACTCCTGGGATTGCCTGGCCCTGCTTCCTCAAAGTGCCGCTAAGTAGGTTAAATGTAAATGATCACGGAATTCTGGACCCCTGTCGCATTTTCCCATGATTCCCAGCTCTAAATGACACTCTCCCCTATTAAGACCATCCACGGGCGAGTTACCTCGGCAACTCCAGCCATCCCTCAGGTTCCACGCAGGGCTCCTGATGGTGCTTCTCCGCAGTTCACCGCTCCATCTGTCAAGAAGTTGGTTAAACATTGTTCTATTAATGAAAGGCTTTAGACCGAACCTGAGCTTTTTTTCACACGCTGTTTTTGTTTTGAAAACAGCAGCCAGGACGAGCGCGGACTTGCAGGCACACCAGGTCCCGCCTTGAGCAGTTCCAGGCTGACCTGCCCGCGTTGCGCTAGAATAGCACAAGAAGAGGTGGCCCAGGCCATCGTCAGTCAGCCTTCCAGCTACACCAGCCATGAGTCATTTTCTACACCCCACGCCTGATAGAGAACTTCTGGTTGTAGTTGTTTGGAGAGCCCAGGAATCCAGACTGTTAAAGGGTGGCGGGGCGAGGTGGGGGGGGATGGCCACGGGCAAACTAGCTCCCGCCCCGTCAGGAGGCCCGTCTGTGAATGCATGCCGCGCACCCCTCCCCCCTCCCCCCTCCCCCCTCGCCGTCTACCTGCCCCTGCTGTCTGACGGATATGAAGAGCAGGAACCACAACGGGGACAATGTGTCTGAGGAATGTGCAGGTCACATGTTAATGGATGAGCTGTCAGACGCAGCCCATAATGCCATCGTTAGTAGATTCAATTAGGACGGGACTGCTGATGCGTGTCTGTGTGTGTGTGGGTTATGTATTCATTGCCAAATATATGTATATAGATGTCCCCACAATGTGATTAAAACCTGTTATTTTGATGATGTGGGGCACATTTCTTATCAGTCATTGTTGGCATTAGGGTTTAAGCCATAGAAATGAATGGAGAGTCTTCGCAAAGAAAATAGATAACTAAGCTGTCTGTGTGTGTGTGTGTGTGTGTGTGTGTGTGTGTGTGTGTGTCTATCTGTCTGTCTGTCAGTGTGTCTCTGGACTGAGGAACCTCTTCATAAACAGCTATGACAGTAGACAGTGCCCTGACTGTCTGTGTCTCTCTGTCCTGGTCTGCTGTAGTTGTGCCGTTTGTCAGCCTCACCCCCTTTAATCATCGTCTTCTCTGTCCACATTGATATTTGTATCCTCTGCTCCATTTATTCATCCTCTCCTCTGTCCACAGTCGCTTTTCTGTCCTCTGCTATGTTTAAAGGAAGCTGAGGAATCTGGGCAGTTTTCACTTCTCTCAATTTCATGAAAGGGAGCCTTTTTCTGGTCCCGCAGGTCCGGTGCGGGTGGGGGGGCTGAATCAACATGGGGCAGGCCTTGGCGGGGGCTGGCTTGGTGGGGGGGGGGGGGTGTTGGGTGCTTTAAAAGGCCTTATCTATGGCATGTGTGCCCCTGCTACGACAGAGCATCTTAAACATAATGTGATCACTCTGGTAGGTCTTACCATTCAAAGCCCCCCACCCCCCCCAGTGGATGGCACCAGAGGGAGGAGCTAAAAGCTGACTGGGGCAGCAGCTCCCTAAAGGCAATGCTCTGTGCCTGTGTGCCGACGGAAGCCTTCAGCGTTCCTGGTAAATGATGGCGCCTCTTATTTTCTCGCCGCCACCCCCCGCCTGTGTTCGGGAAGAACATTCGTGTCTGATTGGGCCTCCTGGCCGGCCCATGCCTGGGATTTTTGACAGATGTGCATCGCATCTCGCAAACATGACGCCCTCCCGGCGATAACTTGCGGATCTCGGAGGCGGTTTGCGTGATGCGCTGCGTTGACTCATGCGATGGTGTGCATGCTGTGATCCTGTGGCGGTGGTGGTGGTGTCAATGGTGCTGCTGGGAGGGGGTCCGTGGAGATGAAGACAGAGGTGGAGAGCCCCCTTGAAAATATAGCATTCAAGCCAGTAGGAGCCGGTCACGGCCTCCCCAGGTCAGCTGATAGGAGCACTGATGCTCCAGAGACATGCTGAATGCGACGGCAGGTGTGAGAAGCGCGGGGGGGTCCTGTGTCACCTGCATGCTGGTCAAAGGCCCTCCCCCATGTTCATGCCTCACCAAAGCTGCTCGCCCTCCTGTTTCATGCAGCTTTGCCTGGTGGCCCAGAGTACATGTGCTAAGTGCTTGAGAGGAGGTTGAATCTTTTGTACATGTCACAGATGGGATTATAGATCCATGAAACACGGCCCTCTGATTCTAGAAGCTGGTTCGTTAATAATTTAGTCTCTTAGCAGATGGTTTTATCCAGAAGCAAATGGCCTAGTCCTTAGTTTTACATTTTATGTAGTTTAATATTTAATTATGGAATTCGGGGGCATGGTACAACAGCAGCTCATGGGATTTGAACCGATATCCTCGGTTCCACTTCTGAGCTGCCCTGCTGCTTAGTGCTCTCGGGGGGGCTCTAACCCCAAACCACTGATCATTTTGCCACCCCCACTTCTTTTTTTTTTTTTTTTTACTCTTCTTCCAACCACCCCCCCCCCCCCAATGGGGGCACTGTCAGCTCCTCAGCTGTGCTTTGAGGGTCATGGGGGCTCGCCTATGACTCGCTCTTCTTGTTAGTGCTTCCCAGTTCTTCTTGGGAAGCCCCCCCCCCCACATGCAAAATGAAAATTAAGCTCTATTTGCCATTTGCAGAAGTGTCACGGTGACACAGTCATTAGATCTGTTACCAAACCTAATACCAGGGTTCAAACCCCCTCTGTGGTTCCACGTGTGTGGAGTTTGCCCTACCATGGGATGGCGCCCCATCCTGGGTTGTTCCCTGCCTTGTACTCATTGGGTCTGGACCCCCCATGACCCTGAATAGGATAAGTGATCAGACTGTTAATGGATGGATGGATGGATGGATGGATAAGTACATTGGAATGCTTCTTCTCACATGTCCCGTCTTTCTCCTCTTTGAGACACGCACACATTATACAGGTGAGAGTGAAGCTTGGGGTTTGAGCTGTTTATCTGGAGTCCTTGGGGCATCTTGTGGGGGGGGGGGGACCATTCTGTTGAGGCTAGAACTGGCAACCTTTAAATGACTTGCAGAGAGGTCTAACCTGCTGAGCCACAGACCATAGCCGAATGCACAAGAATTCACTTCACCTTCCCTTTGGTAAGATCCTGAAAGAAACATCGCGTGTGATTGATTACTGTGGTTTTTTTGTCTATGGGTCAGTAGTTTCAATAAGAGCCACTAGTGAAGCTTTTTTGAAGATGAGAAGATTAACAGTGTGTGTCTGTTGAATTCCTGGGGAAGATTCCTATGAATATGTAAATATGTATGCCAGTGAGGGGGGGCTGATGGTGCTCCCAGAGGCTGTTTACTGTTGGGGGTGGGGGGAGTTATAGTCGCACTAACCTCAGGGCGAAGTGAGGAAGGTGGGAGAGAATGACATCTCGCCTGTTTTTTGTATGTGTGCGTGATCATCTGTTACTGGTCCTAGTTCGGGTTTTATTTTTGGGGTGAAACTGTTTGAGTTACAGCAGCTGATATGAAGTCAGAAATTCACAGTTCACATACAGGGCTCCTTGTGCCTGAGATATCAAAGAATTTTATAGTAATCATAAGCATTCTTGAGAATTCCCATTTTTTGTAGAGAATCAGTGCTTTTTTAAACCGACAGTCTAAAACGTTCATGCAGCATTGCAGTGCGAAGCCAGCCAGTCGTCTTTTCAGCGTGACGTTTCCCTCAGAAATGACATGCATTAACATGGTGTTTCTCGACTGCGTCCTGCCGACAGTTCACGATATGGCTCCCACCCAGCTCCTAGCACCCCCTGAACCAAACACCCAAGAAATCAAGAACACAGAGTACCTGGTACAGGAGCACTGGGAGCAGGGAGGGAGCAGAAATGTGCACTGCTGAGGACTGACTGGGTTCCTCGAGTTTAGCCCAAACACTTTGTGACGGTCTCACCAGTTGCTGCATGTTTCTATAGTGGATGGTTTCCGTCCGCGCTGGTGGCCTGGTGTGGCACCCATGCCTTTCTCCTGGTGGCAATGGGAGATCGTCAAGGCGATCTGTCACCTTCATATTCCTGGGGATGCATTTTGAGGAATACATGAAGTGGATCCCTTTGCATTACCAGAATGTTCCTCTGCCTCAGGGTCATGACCTGGCTCGGTCCATACACTTGTACATTTCTGTAACAGATTATAAATATTGGCAGATTATTAACACAAAATATTTCCCATGTGCCTCCACCGTCCTCCAGCTTGTGATTTGGCCGTGTGTTGCGCACTGCGTGTTTCAGAGTGACTCATTCGCCGGTGTCTGCCTCCTACTGGCCGCTTATCTCCGCGCTGTACTTTGGTCTTTGGAAATCTGTTAGTTTGATAGGGTCCCACCTGGCTAGCATGTAAACAGGGAAAAGCAGTCATTGACTTCTCAGGGTGTATGAACCTTCCAGAAGGGGAAGATTAGAATAACAAACCGGCAGGGAGTGGAGACACTGACAGCAGTTTCTCCACATCCAAGGTGGAGAGGAGCATTGCCTATGGAGTCTAGAGAAAGAGACAAAGGTCTCGCTGGGTTGTCGTGGCCAGATGGACCTCCTGCAGATACAGCCATGGTATGTGCCAATTCAGCAGGACCCAAAGACACATGCAGCACCAGCAGTGTGTTGGATCCTGACAGCTCTATTGGGCTGTTTTTCCTCAGACACGGACGCTGTCCAAAAAACTTCAGATGGCAAATTGCTCAATTATGGAGACAGAAAACTGAGACTGCTGGCCCAGGATGATTTTATTATTATTTTTTTTAAACGAAATTTATTTGCTGGTGTGACGAAGGGATTGAGAAGGGGGTGGGGGGGAGGGGGGCTGAGTGGCATTCGGAGCAGCTCTGGGCTTCTAAACAAAGGTATGTGGGAGGTGTTGTCCTTGGCACCGCCCTGCCAGGCCCCCCCAGGGAAGTGCCCAGCCCAGGTAACTAAGAAATAGATCATGGTAACTTTGGCATCATGGTGGACATAGATCTCACGGCTTGCTTTTAATCTTCTCCCCAACCCCCCATCGGCTAAAAAAATGTTTTTTTTCTTTTTAATAAGAATAAGATTATTATTATTTTTTTTTATAAGAATGATGACTCACACGGTTTGGCTTCGCATAGCAAGAGGGTTCTTTTATTTAGTCTGTGGTCCTGCAGTCTGAAGGAAGCACTCTTTCTAAAGAAGTCGTAGGAGGAAGCTACACAGTCATTCTGGAGAATTTTGTACCACAGGGGTGCAGTCACAGGGGCGAGGTCACTGAAAGCTGATTGGCCTCCGGAGTGCCCCCTCCTCTGTCACTCACTGATTCAAAACATATCATTGGCTGATGATAAGGTTGGCCCCTGTGTATGAGTTATGGTCCCTCTTATGACCCCCACCTTACACAACCCTAAAATCAGCCCTGGGATCCTGGAGCCTTTTTGAGCAGACAGAATCCTTCCTGGTCTGCGTGGGAATCGCGGGTGTGAGGGGCAGGGGATGGGGCGTGCCCTGTCTGGTTCGGAAAGGTGACCTCGCTACAGAATCCCCTAGAAGAATGGACTCTGTTTCCGGTGGGAAGTGCGTGTCCTTGCTGTGTCCCCCTCCTGAGCTTCCTCATCGTCAACGAGACATGCTCTTCAGATTGGCGTCCGGTCACTCCAAGCATTTTTATCCTGTTGGCTGTTGACCAGTCAAAAGTCACTTCATGCTTTAAACCGACTTTGAAAACAGTTAGTGGGAGACCCTGAGGACACAAGCTTTATTTGAGCCCCAAATAAACCCTGAGTAACCCTTTTTTTAAACAAAAAACAGTTTTTCAAGTTGCTTGAACTTGAGTGTTTTGTTGGGCACACTGGCTTGGCTTAAGCTGTTGTAACTTATCTTTCCAAGTGGAATGAAATCGATAATAGGTTTAGTTCTCATTGATTGTGATAGAAGAACAAGTGAAATCATTTTGTTCATTTAATATTCAGATTTTTATTAGTATTTAGAAACCCAGTCTTAATATTTGGAAGCCGTCCACGATCACGGATGGTATGCCACAGATATCAGTCTCTGCCACATGTTATTGCTATATTTTGGGGTTCCCCTAACTTTTGGGTTAGCGGGGGGTCATGTGTGCCCAGCGATGCCCCCTCGCCTCTGCCTTCATCTGTTTTTGTGGCTGAAGCACCAGAAAACCCTTCCTGTCTGTCTCTGTGCTCTAGTGGTTCCTGACTGCTGACTATGGCTAATGTACCACGGGGCCTTTCACTGGTGACCCACTGATGCTGTATAAACAGGAGCGATGATGTAAACATGGCCAGTCTGCCCCACCCCCCCACGTGAGGGCTCCCTCAATCAAGTTCTTAAATAAAAAGACAAAAAGATATAAGGGAGAAAAGGTTTGTGCTGTAGAGTCCAAACATGCTACAGGGCATCATCGTCAGCGCATCGACCGCGAGCTCACAGGAAGCCAGTGACAAGCTCATGTGTCACTCGGCAGAATTCGAATCTGACCATTATAATGCATTATGAAGACATTAATAGTGCATTATACCTGAGAGCTTCATAAGGCAGTCATAATGCATAATCAACATTGCTATAATGTGTTATACCTTTCTATAAATATTTATAGCCGTGTTTATAATGCTTCATGAATGCATTACAATGCATTATGAAGGCATATATAATGCATTATGATGACTGCTCTAAGTAAAGTGTTACCATGAATTGTAATGGATGGACCATTTCCCTGACAATACGTCCAGTTGTAAGAGGTCCCAAGTAACTTTAGGAAGTCCAGAGGCAGTACCTCCACACACAGGTGTGGCCAAGCGACGGGTCGAGCTTCGCCTGGAAAACCTGTTACTGTGTCCTAATCGAGCACAGGCAGGGTCCCCGAATGCTTCTGCACTGACACAGGCTGCATTGTCAGCAGCAAGTCTCATGCTGGTGTTTGAGGACCCCAGGGCTGCCCGCTGCAGTGCCCGTCTCATATGGTCATTATTTCCCTGGAAAAAAAAATCTCGCAATCCTTTTCTGTTGTCACAGCTTTTATTTGGACTTTTATGTCATAGACTGCTCATGCATCCCTTGTTTTTGTGGGAGAGGTCGTTAGTCCTGTTTGTACCATTCCTATGGTGCAGCTTTATAGGATCACAGTTTTCCATGTCAATAATGCTCATTTGTTTTGCTTCTATTCGGAGTGTGAGTGTGCCCTGTCTGCGAATGACCCCCCCCCCCCCCCCCCCCACTGCCATTGGCCACTGTAAACACACTCGCTCCCTCAGGGCCCCATCTATTTGTTCAGGCTAAGCCTGCTCTCCTCCCCCAAGCCGCCACATCGCCCTCAGCTGGGCCTCTCTCCCTGTCCCCGGGCACCGCTCTGTGCCCGCTCCCTTCCGGAATCCTCTCTCCTTGCTGTTTTTCCGACAGGGCCGTGAGAGCCGTTGTCTGCTCCTTGAATAGAGACGCCGGTCCCATTTTTGATTTCCCCAGCAGCTGCGCCATTTTCCTGGGATCTCCCAGCAGAGAAGCCTGGAGGGGTGAAACTGGCCACCCGCGAAATGCGAAAGCCAGCGTTCGAATGAGGCCGAGCACATTAACCCCCCAGGGAAGACTTCTGCATTACAGGAAGTGAGATATGACCTATTAGGAAGAAACAAAGGAACAAAATCATGGAATGAAATGTATTTAGCAAGCGTTTTAATCCAAAGAGATTAAGTAGGGTAAGTAGGATGAGGCATTTGAGGTTCAGGGTCTTGTTCCGAGGCCTAACACCAACCCTGGGATTTGAACAGGCAATCTTCTGATCACAGATACAGCATCCTAACCCACCAGGACACACACCAGCTGTGGGGAGCTGTATGAGGCTGACAGGTGGCCGTGTTGTCCTCTTATGGTGTGTAAGACTGGGTGTGCCTTGGGTGACCCCCCCCCCCCCAAGTAAAAGAAAGGGATAAATCAATGAGACAGAACTGGAAAATGGCTCTCACTGCAGGAAGGGCACTGGCGCAGAGCTCCTGGAAAATGATGCACGCCTGAGCTCCCGGTGTTAATTTAACACTGAGTGTGTTTATGTGGCTGAAGTGGCTCCCGGGCAGACCGTGTGTGTGTGTGTGTGTGTGTGTGTGTGTGAGCGTGTGTGTGTGTGTGTGTGTGTGTGTGTGTGTGTGTGTGTGTGTGTGAGCGTGTGAACAGCACCACACCTTAACAGAAGAGAGCAACCAGGAATGGCTCAAACCAGAAAAGAACGATCTAGATCAAGAAGGAAATTAAGAAGCATGTGGAAGGACGTGTGAGGCAGCAGAGGGTGGCAGGTAGCTTGGAGATTATGGAAATAGTGGGGGTGGGGGTGGGGGGAGGAGCTGATTCCTCAGATGATTTGCCCCAGTAATATAAATCAGTGTTTCTCGATCTGGTCCTCGGGGCCCACAGAGGCTCCACATTTTTTGCTCCCTCCCAGCTCCCAGTAGGGAGCAAAAACATGGACTGTCTGCAGGTCCCCGAGGGCCGGATTGAGAAACACTGATATAAATAGGTGCTTTGTTGTTTTTGGGGCCCTGCTCAAAAAGTCGCTCCTGCCCTTCTCATGTGTTGCAACAGCTAAATAAATAGCAAGCAAGTAGCGCCTGAAGATCATAGCTAGCTAGCTGGTTAGCTGAACATACCATTTGAGCCTCACCTTAATAAGAAATGTGTTTATTTAATATTTAGTGTAGTGACTGCTTGGGGCCAACAGGGGGCCAAACCTGGGGGGCCCCAGACAGATACGTGGTTTGAGTGCTGCTAAATGGCGTGGTTATAGATGACGCGCTCCATCCCCTGCTGCAGCCATCTGCTGTGGCAGAAATGCAGAATCTAACAGCAGGTGTGAGGGCCTAGAAAACCCCACCCAGTGATTAAACCCCAGGGACAGGAAGGGACTGTTTTCATCCTCTGCCGCTCTAGCGATACCACGGGACGCCCAGAAGCCACAAACTCCGGGTACCTGCTCTGGGGTCCATAGGGGATGATCGGAAGAGGGGGCAGGGGGCCCAGGACGTGTCTCCCTCACGCTGGGGTGGGAACGTGGGCGGTGGCCATCCCCTCTTATCTCTCATAGTGGGGGTGGGTGAGGGCAATCCCCGCAGGATCAGCACTTCTAGAAAAACACACACCTCCTTTTTGGGGGATGCTGGAATAGAGGGCTGCCAAACGGAATGGACACGGGGGTGTGCGGCAAAGTCGAGTTTTTTGAGGAATTCTTACCTGAAATGGTTGTGTACAAGTTCTGGTGCTGTTTTGCTTCTTGCTAGTTGGTTTCAAAGGGCTAAAGGAGAATGTAAACAGGGGTGCAGATGCTCACAGAGACTCAAGTCTTTCGTGTTGCTATTTTTAATGTGTTTCCCTGGAAAACTCCACATGCAGAACAGTGTGTGCTGCGATTAAACTAACCTGGTATTTATCTCAGTAAAACACTCATAGGCTTGATAGTTTTTCCCAACTGACAAAAATGACCTGTTAGTAGGAAATTATATTTATATACTGTGACTATAATGGTGATGCTATTCTGGTACTCATGAGGAAATTCAGGAATTTCCTTAATCTATTTTTATTCAGTGAGTGCAGACGGAACCATCATAGGTTTCCTCTGGGTGTTCATCATGACCGTACTGTGTTTATGTTCTGCTTTGGCTTCTGGTAAATCCAGAACTGGAAATAGTACCCATGGAATTAAAATTTTTGAATCATTAGCATTTCTGGCCTTGTTAAGAGAGTTTGAGGAGTTACCACTCTGGAGTTTGAGTTCCAGAGAAGCTGGTTCCGCTGCAGTGGCATGTGTCCATACTCCTCCATCCCGAGCAAAGCCCCCTAACTGTCCTGCGGGCTCTTTTTCCATCTTGCCATCTCTGCCAAGCTGCTTTTCTTTCTGTACCTATCAGCAGTGATGATTACACCACAAAACCAGAAGATCATCCCGGCAAGTGGCGCATGTTGCCGGCAGACGCTGCTAATTGGCCGTGTTTGGTGGAGAGCACAGCCCGTGGTGTTGTATTTCATTTCAGTTGTGCACGGAGGTCCGCTTTGCTGTACCCTCCTAACAGTGCCATCTCCCGAGAGACCATTGTTAATGTCCCGCAGTGGGGGTCACCTTCAGTCCGTATCCCAGCGCATGGTGCGGAAAAGGCTTTGTTATATCGCGCTGTAACGTGTCATCTTGTGCATTTTCAGGATCTGGTAACGCAGACGTTTGCAGTACAATGCTTTGGGTGTAGAAAAGAGTAAATTCTCAGAGGAATATAGTACTCTAGTCTAGACAGTTTGGTCAGAGATGCAAGATTTTAATTAGGTTCGATTTCTTCTAAAATATCTGTGTGGAGGGATAAGAGAGTGCTCAGAGGCGGCTTGGGGTCCTTGCCTCTTTGGTGGAGTAAATAGCCTTGAAATGGGATATTTGTGGGGGGGGGTGCATGCTGAGTGCAGCCTCCTCTCTCGAAAAGCCCCCCCCCTCCTCCAGGTCCTGTCGGTGCACCGGTTTAATAAGGAAACCTGCTTTACAGATGACCCTGCTGGTGTATCCAATTTATCGGCCTCTCCCAGGCCCCGCCCCCCCTCCCCCCCCCCATCGAGTTAAGTTCTGCCCCCACCCTTAACTAGAACCCTGGGCATGCACTGTTGGAATGGCGTCAGGGACCGTTTTGATAGTCCTTTTTGGCCACACTAAATCCATATTTGTATAAAAATGGGTGGATTAAGTGGGTTGCGGTTAATTGGATGCATTTCCCTTGGGAACAGTAAGTTCCTTTGTGTTATCCTGGCTCTCCATACATCCTTTTCTTACATCTTTGGAAAACAGCAGGCTGCTGAGGATGTTGGGTAATTGGTTTTGGCCCTGGTGAGGTGCCCTAGCATGGCGGTCGGTGGCATTTAGCTGAGTAGCACTCTGTTCACGCCTCGGCCCGACATGCCGCGCTGCAGCTTCCCATCCGTCCCAGCGGGAGGGCGCCCTAAGGACCGCATTGCTGCGTCTGGACCGGGGACCACGGGACGGGAGGGCCGGCACCCCCTGCAGGATCCTGTCCCCATTTGGCCAAAGGAAACGCTGCTGCCTGGCTTGTGCTCCAATGTCCGGTTCTGGACAGGGACGTGTGGTTCCAGTGGATCAGGTGGAATAAGCTCATGGTCCCCTAACTTCTCACGACTGACAAAGACCCAATTTTTAGGTCGAGGGGGGTCCCAAATCTCACACTTCTTCTGTATGCAAGTAACCTCAATTTTAATTGTTAATTGTGAAAACACACGTGGAGAAAATTGTCCGTCTGTCTGTCTTATACTGTGACATTTATCTTACAACTTATTAGGACAGGAAGTCAGTTTACAATTTCAGTTTAGCGATCTGATTTTTGTGTTTTAGGTAAATCATTTACAGAAAGCATCCTAATCCTGTTTCTGCTAACCATCAGCACTGTCAGAAAGACCATGGGCACTTGTAATGGGCAGGTGGCTTCCGTGTAAACAGAGAACCTTCATGGGCCCCTAACACCTCACGCCCCAGCCGACAATCCGTTTAATCCTAGTGAGGCACACTCGCTGATTAGCCGCCTCCCGTAAGTGGGGCCAAACGTGGAAGTTCCTGGCACCGATGCCGCAAATCCTGCCCGTTCCTCTCCTCCTTCTGCTCCCGTCTGCCTGAATGCGGCTGCGCAGCCGATAGGTCTGCGCTGGAGGCTCCCCTGTTTTTGGAGCCGGTCGAGCTGAACGCAGCTGCTCTCTTTGCTGTAGTAGCTGTTAAATGGAGGTGATGATTTTGGGAGTGAAATAGAGCAGATGTTCTATCTTTGGTTGTTGGCTTTGTCATTACGGATTTGTTAAGGCTTACGTGGGTTTGTTTGTTTTTTTGATAGACATCTGCCTGACTTTCATAACCGAGCACAGGATCAGCGATCAGCCAGGAACCTGTTCCAGCAAAAAACACAGGACTCAGTTCAAGATGGTGTTTTGTTGTTTTTATATTTAATGTTTAATGTTGTAAACATTAAATATAGAAACCTGTAATCTTTAGCAGGACTTGCTTTCGGATGATGGACACAATGGATTAAATATCAAAAGTATGATATTCAGGCCCATCATCTTGGGGGGGGGGGGGTGAGCAGGAGACTGCCCGGGGGGGAGGGGTGGCCCAGAGCTGGGCTGCATGCCAGTCGTGCCTGCTGTTATCGGCTGGGTGGTTTTCGTGGGGCTACCATGCGATGTTACGCCCCCGTGTGGCCCTCAGGGTCTCTCACGCTCCAGGTGCGATGGCTGGGGGTTCCTGTCATGTGGCACCTCTGCTTGGTCTAGCCTCAGTGGGGATGCCAGAGTGAGACTCAACCAAACGAATAAGCTCAGTGGGATCTTTGCTGTGGCTTTTGTAATGGCTATTTCGGGGTTTGTCCTCGTGTCCTTGGTGTGTATCTTGATGCGCTGACCCTGGATCTTGCTCGGCCGCGGGCCCCGGCACTCCCTCCCTCTCTGTGAGGTTTCCTGGGTAACGCGTCACCCCACCATTCAGGGTTTCTGTTGGTTTGGACGCCCAAGTAGCTCGCCCAAAACTAAAAATAAGAAGGGCGGGGACCCTGTGGAAACCGGATGGTTACTAGGGCAACGGTTTTAATGACCAGGGTTTTATGACCACTGGGAGAAGCATCTTCAGTGAGTCACTGTTGGGGGTGGTGGGCCGGGGGGGTTGCTTAAATCCAGGGGCTCACAAATCGGTGAAATTAGTGACAGAATTGTTTTTGCCTAGTGCTTCTAAATTGAAAACATTCATTTGTTGGGCCCTTGGGGATGAGAAATCAAATTTTTATGGTAATGGGGTCCTAGAGGAAGACATTAGTGGTTCCTGGTGTGGATAGGTAGAAGGTGTTTGCAGTGCGCCCCCTAGCAATTGTGGTAGGGAACTGTTGTGGCCAGGGGCAGCCCAGGGCCGCTGGTCAGGGTCGCAGTTGGTCCGGAACCTATCCCGGAGGCTATAGGTGTACGGCAGGGAACAACTCAGGATGGGGCACCAACCCATCACAGGGCACATTCACACACCATTCACTCACACACCATTCACGTACACCTATGGGCAATTTGGTAACTCAGTGTGTTTTTTGGACTGTGAGGGTCAGAATTCCCAGAGGAAACCCCACAATGACACGGGGAGAACATGCAAACACCACACACATGGGACCCTGGTGGAGACTTGAATCCTGGTCCTAGAAGTGTGAGGCAGCAGTGCTAACCTCTGCCCCACCATGCTGCCCCAACATAAGCTGTCACTGTTTTTATGGTGGAGTCGACCACCTGGTATTTCACTGCAGGTGATGAATAAAATCCTTGAATGCAAACACCATGAGTTTGACAGTGCAAGTTTAACCTGACCTCCCTGCCTGTTAGAGTCCTCTCCATCTGACACAAGTGCCTCATCTGCAGTGGGTTCCATTGCAAACGGATGGTGCCGTCAAAGCGTTTTAAAGCTTTCCTGTTAGCTCCATGAATCTGTCATTCTGCAGCCGCCTCTCTGAAGAATGAGGAACTCCAAGAAATCCCATTTATGCTTCAACCTCTTTTTTTTTTTTAAATACTGATTTATCTTCTCGTCTGTGCCTTTCATCTGAGGCATTTTATGGACATGAAATTTTAATCATGCCGGCAGCTGGATTGCTAATGAGTGGGATGTTTGGCCTGTAATTATCGGGGACATACAGGTTTGGTATTCATCCGGAGTGATTTTATATTGGCTTTGGTAAAAGCGGAGCCCCAATTCCTCGAACCGCATTCGCTGGGGGGGAGGGGCTGCAGAATGTGAAAGCCTTACACACAGCAATTTTTAAATGGAAAGGCAGGGGAGCCCTTGGCAGGTGATTGTTTCTACAGGCAGGGAAGGCTTCAGGAAGTCTGTTCTTCCACGTAGCGAGGTGATTTATGCTCGAGAAGTAAGTGATGGCCTTGTCAAGACCTGGCCAGCATACGGATGAGATGAGCTTTCGGGCGGTGTAGTAAAACCAGGGCCAAGAGCAAACTGCCCCCTGCTGTTAGCCGAGCGCTATCAGCAAACGGTCACGGTGAGGACAGGCTGGATGGTAGGTGATCGTCTGGATTGTGTAGGTCTCAGGTGAGAGGGCTGCAATGTCACCTGGATCCTCGAAAGTGCAGTCCGGAGCCTCCAGAAATGGTCGGCAAACCGGGAGACCTTGAGGACTCTTTCTCCCAACTTGACTTCTGCAAATTCCCAAATTCTTGTAGAGTGCCCCTTATTGACCCTACTGTCCTGCTCTTCTTTTTTCCCCCCGACACCCAGACACCTCTTTCAGCGGGACTCCGCCTACCTACGGGTACGATGCGGACCGGGCGGAAGAGCAGCGCCGACACCATGATGGGATGCCCTACATCGACGACTCTCCTGCTTCCTCTCCCCGCCTCAGTTCCAAGAGCCGCAGCAGCCGGGACACGCTTTCCTCAGGCTCCCTCGAGTCTTCCAAATCGGTGAGATAGCACTCAGGGTATGGCCTGCTTCGAGAGGGTAGGTCTTCTTGAGCGAGGGGGTGGACCTTCTGAAACCAAGTCTCGTGCTTATAACCTCTTGTCAATAATGGCCCTTAAAAAGGCTCTTATATTTTTGTACTTCATACAAACCTAGTCCACATAGTGTTTTGATTTGATTAGATCTTGTAGTAGGTTCTTGCAAGGTTTTAAAATATGTTGTATGGCTCTTGCACTAATGTTATTTTGCAATTACCAGTCACTCATTGGAAGCTCCACCTAGCAGCACTTGTACCCAAGTCAGCTCCTTGACTGGTGACTGGTGATGTATTATCTAGCTCACTTGTATGACACTTTGGACAAGACTGTCCAGTAAATAAATGTGGATCACATCCACCACCTGACAGTGATCGGTGCTGCTCAGTGATTGCTAACTGCTGGCGAAAAGGAATTGTGTGGATGGGCGATCCAGTGGTGATTTCTGTGGTTTGGGGAACATGCAGAATAGAGCTTCTGGGCTGGATTTTGAGGTGGGGGGCGGTGATTATAGCCAGCAAGGTTCTCCCGACATGCTGAGAAGTATCTGCATGTTGCGAGTATTTCAATAGCAGGTGGTGATGAATTCGAAGGCACGCCACTGGGCCGTGCTGCTCCTACACGGCCTGCCCTTTCCTCTCCTCAGCTCAACCCTGTCTGGCCCGGGTCCAGCAGCTGCCGACCCCAAGGCTGACAGTCTGTTTAAGGGATTTCAGTCTTTAATGACAGAGACCGGGCTGTGTTTATTTGCCAAGAAATGAAGCCGGCTGAACATGCATGATCTTTGTATTCTGGTCCTGGGCATGGTTACTTGGTGGCCCCCTCCCCTCCAGCCTGGGTATGTCCATCTTAAGACCAAAGGCCACCTCACTTTGCTTGGCAATCAGTGGACGCCAGCCATAGATAACCGTTAACAATCTGAATAGGTGACTCAACACCCTCACCCCCGTTAATGACACGGCGCCCCCGTCTTACGTCTCTGTAGCCTGTGGGTGTGAATTTCCACCCGAGGAGCTGGATGAACTGGCAGACATTCTGATAGAGGAAGCAGTTCAGACTGTAACTGTAAGGAACAAAACCGGATGGGAACAGAACAGTCACACCATTGTGTCTTCAGAGATTGATCTGCGCCTTCAGCCTGGGAAACTATGAATCTGTTATGCTTACCTTCCTAAATCTAACATCTTTACTGGATATTGTGGTTGTTGACCCAGAGGCAAATCCTGGATTTTTTTTTAAGTTTCGGGGCAAAAGAAGGGTTATGAGTCATGCAGAGGGGCCAACCTTGTTGTCAGTTGTCAATATTCAAGGGGAGGGGTGCTCTGGGGGCCAATCAGATTACAGCCAAGGCCAATGCCCAAGTGGCCTCGCCCCAGTGTATGCCCCCATCCATGATGGTCAGTACTCATGAGTCCGGGGAGACGTGCGATACTCTCTGCGTATCATCCCCATTGTCTCCATGGATGATAAATGGCATAAGGTAATTTGCACAAAAACCTCCCACTTAATCTGTTAACTATGAAGTCAAGCATGACAGATCCTTTTGTTTATTACAGATCTCACTCTAGAGATGTAGTCGTAGTTTTGAGCCTGGTTGATGAGGCCTTCACTTCTCCTTATCCACAGACTGAACTGGACATGGAGAAGGGCCTGGAGATGCGCAAGTGGGTGCTCTCCGGCATCCTGGCCAGTGAGGAGACATACCTCAGCCACTTGGAGGCGCTGCTGCTGGTGAGAAAAGCCGGACTGGTGTGGATATGACTGGGTCACGTGACCTGTGACCACTGTAAACACAACTCCTGAACGCTCTCCAAATGGAAATGGAAACATTACTGCCACAGCAGCAGAGACATTTTAACAGGCATCACAATGATGTGTGATTATCAATCTGTCATGGGATCTGAGGCTCAGGATCACCAGAGTCTGTAGAAATTTGCCACCTTGTCCCACAGGAGAGAAGACAAAGGGCAGCATCTGCAGTTACCTAAACACATCTAGCCTGAACGTCTCCTATCTGCCTGAAGCACGTGATTGCAGATTAAGCTGTTTTTTCTCCCACTGCTGTTTTCTGTTATATAGTAGCTTCTTTACCACTTCTCCTTGTCAGAGGTTCCCATGGTTTCTCACGAGTCCTGATGCATATTTATTTAGATTTGATTTGATTGGTCCTGCATGTCTCAGTGCCAGACTATTAGCATGTTTTGTAGAAATGAATACTTTGCTTGATGGTTTGTAAATGTGGCAACTGTCTCTTACCCACAATATACTGCTTCTTGTGAGTAGAGTTGGCTTGAGTCAGCTGGACCTCAGTTATCATATAAACATTAGCCTACAAGCACGCAGAAACACACACAAAAATGCATGCAAGCATACTTGTTCAGGTCTTTATGGGGACTGGCTCTCATTTTGATGCAGATAATAACATCCATTGAAGCAACTTTCAAAAATAGGTGGAAAGGAGTTTTGACATTTTTGTTTTGTAGGAACATTTGCAATATATTGCTTTCTTTTCCCGAATTTGCCTCCTTTAAGATACATTACGCGCAGCGATGCAGCACACATGCCACAGATGCCATGCCTAACACATCAACCCCCCCCCCCCCCCCAGCCGATGAAGCCCCTGAAGGCAGCCGCCACCACCTCCCAGCCCGTTCTCACCGTCCCGCAGATCGAGACCATCTTCTTCAAAGTGCCTGAGCTCTATGAGATCCACAGGGAATTCTATGATGGCCTGCTGCCCCGGGTTCAGCAGTGGAGTCACCATCAGTGTGTGGGAGACCTCTTCCAGAAGCTGGTGAGCCCCTTTGATATGCCGCTTTCACGCTCTTCTTGTGTGTGGGCCTGTTCGGTGTAGGCCATGGGTCTCCGTCATGTTAACTCTTGGCAAACATGCTTCGCTGGCTCCAGCAGAGATGAAGCTGATCATGTGCATTAACCGCAGGGTCTTTCTTATCCTGGAATCCCCTGTATTATCTAGTTACCACGTTCCTGAATGGTCCTGTGCCCTTACTCTTTCAAGCCCTCCTTTTATACAACTCAACTCAGCTTTATGTTCATCCCAAGTCCTCGCCATCCTGCCAGGTGTATCGCCACTAGCACATGCAGACCCAGTTTTAAATCTGATCCCAACTTGTGTGAAATGCGGTAAATTAATGTAGCTTGGTGTGTATCACAAACGGCGAGAGACTGAGCTGATGGAGTGTGTGGCATCGCTTTCACTCTGCGGTCAATATTTAAAGCATGATCAGCTTCAGATTTTATTCCTGTTTCCTCAGTTCTGATTGACCGGTTTTTGTGACGTATTTCCTGTATACTGGAATTCAGTTCTCACTGCAGCAATAAAGACAATACCATAAAGGAATGGTTTCCAAGAAAGTGGTGACAAAGTAGCTCCGTTATGGGCACGGAGTGACATTATGAGGTCAGTCGGCCTTTTGCCGGCGGACACCTCTCTGGGATTACTGTCACTGATTGCTTCAGGGACACTGGCTACTCGGTGACAGTTGGACCAGTGCTGGAAATGACTCCCCATGTGACCCCTGGCTGCCTCCTTTTTTAGGTGGCAGCGTGTGGCTCAGAGAGGTAGGATGCGCAGTGGCTGTGATCAGGAAGTCACTGGTTCAAATCTCAGGATCAGCAGAGTAATTGCGCCATTGGGCCCTTTGGATAAAAGCATCTGATAGATAAATTAAGCATTCATAGTCGAGCCTGAGCTTTGGGGCTGCTGTCGGCTGAATCCCCACGAGCCTCTTCACGCTGGTTATTTTATTGAATTTAATGTGAGATTCTAGCTTATTCTAAATCTCTGAGGTTGGCGTCAGTGTTAAGCGCCAGATTTCCATGGACTTGTGCAGCTTTGGTGCCATGCAGATTTACACGTCACCAGATCTATGCTTGTAAGCTTGCCGTTATCCCATGTGCTGGGTGTTCTTATTAATTATTTTTATTTTTTTGTAGTGGCTGTTATCCCCGTCCCCCCGATATGTGTGCCGCATTTCGCGAAGCGTGTCCCATCTCGGTCGGCTTCCAAGGGCCCGGCATGGCCCTGTTTGTTTTGGAAATCTGGGGCATATTATGACATTGCTGTCAAGACGTGTCAGTGCAGGATGGATGGTGATAAGCGGTGCCCATGTTCACGTGGGAGGGCTGGCGTGTGTGTGCGTGTGGCTCATGTGGGTGCTCTAATCTCCCGGTGCCTGCTCTGCTTGTGAGATAACGTGGTGGTAAATCACGTAGGCACAGCCGCACCCAAAAGGTCACCAGAGCTCTGCCTCTTACTCTCCCTCCCAACTGCCTCTTACTTTTCTTCCCAATTGCCTCTTACTCTTCCCCCCCCGGAGCTCTGCCTCTTACTCTTCCTCCCAACTGCCTCTTTCTCTTCATCCTCCCGCTGCTTTGCCTCTTACTCTTCCTTCCAGGAGCTCTGCCTCTTCCTCTTCCTCACCGGAGAGCTGCCTCTTACTCTTCCTCCCCAGAATTCTGCCTCTTACTCTTCCTCCTCGGACTGCTGCTCTTATTCTTCCTCCCTTGGCTTGGTCTGAGCAGAAGTCAGTCAGTTAGCAGAATCTGAGGAACAGGAGAGCTTGGTGGTACCCCTATTGGACTACCTGAACCTGAGCTGCTAATTGTGTTGATCCAAAGGATGACTGTCAATGATGTTAAAATGACTTCCAAAGCAGATGCAATCAAACATGAAGCAAACAATATATATAAGATGAAAACAGTTTAGAAAAGAAGTCAACTACAGTCAGCCTGCATCTTACGCACTTTTTGAACAATTACTGTTAAAAAATATTACAAAGTACTGTGCTGTGCATGTACAGTGTTTTTTTTTAAATTAATTTTCCCTAAACAATACATTAAAACTGCTGTAGTTTTTACATAGAATGTACATTATATATATATATACAGCTCTGTAACCTAGGCATGATTTAAAGTATAGGACAGGTTAGGAATAGGTGTATATGCAAAATAAATAGGCACTTTTATATACGGGACTTGAGCGTACGCAGTTTTGGACTATCGCAGAGGGTTGTGGCCATGTAGGGTGTAAGAGCATTGTACAGTAAAACCTTGGATTGCGAGCATAATTCGTTCCAGAAACGTGCTCATAATCCAAAGCACTCGTATATCAAAGCAAATTTTCCCATTAGAAGTAATGGAAACAGATGATTCGTTCCACAACCCAAAAATATTCATATAAAAATGATTAATACAAAATGTAAAGTAAAAATACATCAATCAAATTAACCTGCACTTTACCTTTGAAAAGAATGGTGGATGGTGTGAGGGAGACGAGAGAGAGGAGAAGATGAGGGTTATTTTGTAGGACGACTTTCACTATAATTAATGGAATCACTGCTGTCTGTTGGCTCACTGGATTCTTTTTCTTTTTATGCGACTTTAACAAGGAACCAATCCAATGACAGCCGCTTTTGCCTCCTTTCCGATTTCGCGGAAATGTGGACATTGCATTGTCGTTAGATTTATCGCTCGAACTGCTACGGCCTTATTCGGGTGGTGCTTTTCTACTAAATTTTGATTATACGAGTGAGGCACACTGACTGAGACCGAGCATGGGAGACGATTACCCACAATTCCGCAGTGAGAGAGAGAAGAGAAGAGAAGAACCACTGGCTCAGTTGTGATCACGTGATACTCGGCAGACAAAACGTATACATAATACTCGTATTGCAAGACCTCACTTGTTTATCCGGTTAAAATTTATTAAAAATTTTTGCTTGTCTTGCAAGACACTCGCAAAACAAGTTACTCACAATCCAAGGTTTGACTGTGTATGTAAAAGTAAATATCTGAGGTAGTCAGACTATTATAGAAATTAATTATCAAGAGACAGACGGTAAACAGTAATATGGCATTAAGTGCATGACTGAAGAGCAAATTTCCAAGACATACTCTATTTTTTGTGCGTGAGATGAAATGAAACGAGATGAGACCGTCAATCACCTAAAGGCAGAATTGGGACCCAAAACTCTGTCCAAATGTAATTGCGCACAAATTCCACAGAAATTTTCACAGATATACTCTGTGGAAATTTGCCCTTCAGTTTATCATTGGCTATTGCCCATGTTTACATATTAGTCACTGAGCAGTCATCTCTGTGAACTGCGATGGTCCATCGCGGATTGATGCGAGATGTATTTCTCCTCTCCGCCTCCTCCCTGACCAGCCCCTGTTGCCCGGTGACCACCCCCCCGCTCGGTACCAGCTGTTCTCCACTGCTTTCTTTGTGTATTATTTGTGATTCTGAAACATCTATAACTCAGCGGGGCTGTGTGCGTGTCTCTGCTGGACTTGGAGGTCCTGCCCCTCTTTCCCTGGGGTTTGGGTTCTATGGAACCCTGGGACTGAGCGGCCATGACGTAAGCGGGCCCTCGGCCTTAGAGGGGGTGTAAACGGTGCTGCGTCTGAGTGCCATGCACGATTGTTGCAGCACTGCCTCCCCTCTTATCTTTCCTACCATTAAAGTATCTGTTGTGTCAGATCAGCAGCGATTAATCCAAGTGAGTAAATTTTACTATCCAAGTACAGGAGGCCGGATTTAGTTCATTCCTTGGGTACCCCAGTGGATCATACGGCCCCCGACAATGGCGCTGCCCGGAGCGTTGGTGCTGCCCGGGACATTGACGCTGCCCGGCTCTTCCCTCATGTCTTTGTTGCCAATTGCTGGTTTTTGTTCTTATCTTTTGCTCCAGCCTGTATTTTTTTTCCTATCTCATTGTTCTTGCTATCACAGCTCGTCATTCATACAGGTCTGGGCACACTCAGGTAAACGGTGAGGTGCTGCTCTGTTATGCAGCCCAATCAGGCTCCCCTGTCTCTCGCTGCCCAATCGCAGCTCACCTCTCCCTCGCTGCCCAATCACAGCTCCTCTTTCCCTCCCTGCAGGCCAGCCAGCTCGGACTCTACCGTGCCTTTGTGGACAACTATGAGGTTGCTGTGGAGACAGCCGAGAAGTGCTGCCAGGCGAACACGCAGTTTGCTGAAATCTCAGAGGTAGGATGGCACCCCCCTCCCCAGCAGTATTATCCGTAGGGTCAAAGTTTATCCTTACCCTCCCTACAGGGTTAAGTCTAACGGAGGGACAGTTAAGTCCTTCCTGTGCATAAACACTCTGTTGGAACTCCCCAGTAACCCTTGATACTCTAGGTTACATGCACTGAGCAGGAACTGGGTTCACCTTTTAAACCTTTTCAACCAAAGATGGGGTGGGGGGCACTTTCATGCCTTCAGCTGCAGTTGGAATCATATTAGAGGTACCAGCAGCTTCCTCGAAGAGACTGGGAACACATTTTTAATTGGATCTTCCCTTGAGGCCATCTGTGCATTTGGCTGGTCCAGTTTCACTGGTGAGAAGCAGTGAATTGCTGTTTACAGGACGCTTTATGGAACATTGTTCAGTGGAGTGGATCTTGGACCTGCCCGCCCCAATTCGTGTGTCTTGTATTAAGCCCTGCGGAGGAGTTTGTGGTAACTAGGAGACGAGAGAATCGGCATTCTGATCTGAGAAAGAGCCAGGAGCATTGAAAGTTGCTGACGACGAGGTGCAGGAATGTGGGAACCTGAGAGCTCACCGGAGCTCAGCTATCCATGTGGAGAAAAGCTGATGCCCCCTCCCACTAGGGAGGGCCCATCTGACGCTGTAGAGAACTAACGCCTCTCCAAGGTCTACAGAGCGCTGCTTCGACCTTTGACCAGAACGGCAATGAAAAGTGGACCTCAGGCCAAAGGGAGAAAAGCCCAGATCTCCATTTGTCCATATTGTTTTCTCTGCATGCAGGGATGTGATCCGATTAGTCTCTGCCCACACTGTGACACTGTTGACCTGTTTCTTATTTGAAAACACTGAACATGCTCCAGTAGGAATCTAGACAGGGACTTGTGGGGAAAGTCAGGGCTTCAGCCCGATAAGATAATGTCAGATCGCTGCTGGTATTCCTGCTGGTGTTTCTGATGTAAGACCAGCAGACAAATAGGAAGACAGGAACCAATTAGAAAGCCACGATAGTTTATCATCCCTCTCCTGCCCTTCTATGTGCTGATATGTTGGTCATGTGTACAAACAAGTAGTTCCCATGCTCCAGTTAAAAAATGCTGAACTAGTCTGGAATTTTTCACTTCTACGGTCTTTATGAGATATCACATAAACATATATATGAGTGTAGGTTAATAAGAATGTGTTTTTGGTGAAGTGTTGAGCCTCTAGAGCAGTGTTTCCAAATCCAGTCGTCAGAGACCCCCAGACAGTTCACGCCCTACTGGGAGCAAAAAAACATGTGGACTGTCTGGCTGGGAGCTCGGAAGGAGCAAAAACGTGTGCCGTCTGAGGGTCCCAAAGACCGGATTAGGAAACACTGCTACAGAGTTCTCTTTGGGACTTGGCTCCATGGTTGATTATTAATGAATGATCGAGTGAAGACACTGGTTCTTGTTTTGGTAACAGCATCTTAAGAACTGCTTTTCTTTCTCCTTCTGGTCCATCAGAACCTCAAGATCCGGAGTGGCAAGGATTGCAAAGACCAGATGGTGAAAAACTCGTTGGAGGGTAGGTGACCTTCTGCTAGACATTGACCTTTTGCAACAGAATGATACTGGTCTTGCCCCAAGTTTTGGTTCTAGGGGCTGATGCTGACTTTCACATTTTGCCTTAGCTCTCCTGTATAAACCAGTGGACAGAGTGACTCGGAGTACCCTGGTGCTTCATGTGAGTAGACGTGAACAATGATTCAAGCCTCGTGCCCAAATTAGGGCCATTATTCATCACAGCCTTTGTAGCTCCTGAAGTTTCATCAGAGGAACATCACAGTGCACCGCAGGCAACATGACTAGAATGTATTCAGAAACATCTCAGAACCTTTCAGAAGTTTTGAGCAGCAATTAGCACAGAGGTTACAACTGGGCTGGGCGGGATTAAATAGCTATAGGGCACCTAACCTGCTTCACATTATGTACAGTAGCTAAGTAAATATCTTTAATCTTTAATGTTTAAAGTGGTTTTGTGTAAAAGCTGAATCCCCTAACCAACTAGGTGATCAGTTATAATAAAGCTCTTCGATTTACAGTTTTGAGTTTGAGGTTGTCTTTTATGTGGCTTCTCTGTGCAGGACCTTCTAAAGCACACGCCCTCCAGCCACCCTGACCACCCGCTGCTTCAGGATGCCCTACGCATCTCTCAGAACTTCCTGTCTAGCATCAATGAGGAGATCACGCCCCGGCGCCAGTCCATGACCGTCAAGAAGGGCGAGGTAAGGCCACCGTCACAGGCCTTCGGCTACCAAAGTCATGGTCCCTCATGGAGTCAATGATCTGCTTAGTTGTGGTCTACAGACCTAGAGGTTTTTCTGATTTCAGCATTTTTGTTACTGTAATGTCAGCCTTGTCACGAGATGATTCAATATCTTCCTGGTCACTTTAATGCATTCAGCCACTGCTGTCAGGCTGTCTAAGGGAAGGTCCACCGCTCTGGCATATACTGCTCCATTTGTCTTTGGCTGGCTCCATTCCTTTCGCCCACACCATCCGTATCTTGCAATTTCAAGACGTCTCTAAGCCACAAAGCGAGCATTGGAGAATAAAGAGCTGGAAGGACTTTGTGTTCCGCTCTTAAAGGATTGTGTTCCGATTGCTCTGAAGCACAGGCTGAAAGGATCCGTTGCTTTGGAGACGCAGAGCTGCCTCTCTGCCAGGAACAGACTCTGTGATCGAGCGCCCCCGGGGAGGGCAATGTGGAGACCTTCCCAAGTCTAGTTCCGGAAGCATCCAGAGCCACGCGGTTGGCTCCAGTTTCCCTGGATGTGCCACACGCCTGGCGGCTGCCTCTGGTGTCACGCGGTCGCTCGCTCTGATTGGTTGACAGGTCCAGGTCACACTGGGAAGCTCCCACCAGGGGGGCAGTGGGGGTGGCATTAGCTTGCAGCAGACGGTACTCCGAGATAAAGACGCGCTCCTCAGCCTTAATTTACTGTAATGAGCCCAGCCAGCTTCTCCCTGCCGCAGCCATTCATTATTCATGCTGGCGACAGGCAGGAGTAGGACGCCATCCTTCAGGTGTGGGGGAATCCCCTGTGGGAGGGACGGGGGGGGGCATGGTCATTATTTTTGAATCTTATTTGGACACCGCCTCAGCTTCCCCAGTCGTCCATAGTCGTTCTAGCTGCTCATCAAATATTGATTGTGGGGACATGAAAGAGGAATTATGGAAATCGAAGCAGTGTGTTATCTGGACTCGCTGTCTCCCGGGCTGGAACCTCGTCATGTAACACAGAGCTGTGGCCTTCTGTGAATCGGAGCCTGGAAACTTCCCTAAAATTGCCGAAAGCCTAGCAGCTGAAGTCCTGCCAGCGTGCATCTTTCTGATGGCAGACGAACAAGATGCACAGGAGATCGATGCGGTTTTACGTGTGTGACTCCGACGGCGCCATCGTGCCTGATCACACACTTGCACAACGGCCTGCTCTCATTGGTGTGAACCCTGCGTTTGAGTGTGCCCTCCTGGTTTTCAAGAATCTGGTCACGTGATGCTCTTGCATGCACTGCTTGTTATTCATGTATAGTTAAAGTTGTCCCCAAGTCCTCAGGGGGTGTGTCACAGTATCCTCTGCACTGCGGTAATTTTGTCCAGGGAAAGGCTGATTGTTGGGGGAGAGCGGGGGCTGCTAGCAGATTTGAGCTTATGTTTGCGGGACTGTGGAGTCTGACTCTCTGTAACTCTCTGTATGCAGCAAGATGGTAAAAAGGACACAGACGGGACAGGAACAGAACATATACTGAAACCGTTTTGCTGGCTTGAGCCCCCTGGTGGTTAACGAGGGACAAAGGAGCGCTTGCGTTACTGCGTCTGTTTCTGATACACAATTTTTCTTGCATTGAAGATGGAACTACGTCTAGGAAAGCAGTCCTAATGCCCCCCCCTCCCTTCCCATGTGAGTCAGCGCTGAGTCAACCTTGTCTCGAGTCGTGTTCCTGCATTGAGGCGAATCACAGGGCTTATAATGCAGTAGAAAAATAATAAACAGCCTCAGTACAGTACAGTTCCAGTACAGGACAAATATCCTGTTTCCCAGCGAGGGCTGCCCCGCTGCCCCTCCAGGTTAAGGTTCCTGGAAATGACCCTCCCAAGCACCGCCGCCCCCTAACACACACACACACACACACACACACACACACACACACAACTCCCTTCCTTTCCGACCGGATGTTGACCTTCGCCCCCGACAGTGTGTTTACTGAAAGCTACCCCGGAAACTGTTGTGAAGGATTTTATGAATGGACACCACAGGCGTTAAACAAACGACGCTGTTCCTCATCATAACAAACATCACAGGGGGGGCAAAAGGACGCCCCGCTTGGGGCTCACAAAGGGCGCTTTCTGAAACGCGCTCAGCTAGCAGTGGGGTTTTGGGAAGTCGCTCAGCCCTGCTGTTGCACTTTCTCCTTCCTCTCCTCTGCAGGAGGCCGGCTATGTGCCTTAAGAGCTCATTAACATTCACTGGTCTTGCCCGTAATGTTGTTACTGGCGTCAGACAGTTCTGATCAGCTTGGGGACAGTAAGTCCCTGAAGTAAACGGGGTTTGGGTCTTGCTGAAGGGCCCAACGCTCAAATCGCTCTGCTGATTCCGGGGTTTGAATTGGCACCCCCTGCTGATCACGGGCCGCAGGCTGCCCCCGAAATCCTTGCTCCTTCGAGCTGGAATTGAAGCAACGACCTGAGGATCGTCTGCATTTTTATGGATCCTTATACCGTGTCCATATATAACTACAGGTCACAGCATTAATCCCAGTCATGCTTCTGCTCCTGTTGCACATCTGTGTTCACAAACAAGTTTTCACACTGCATCTGTATTTAATGGAAGAGGATTAAAGTGTGAAAAAATGGGCCCCACAACATCAAAATAACAGGTTTTATCACATTTTGGGGACATTTGGTCCCCACAATATATACAGTATATACCCCCACACACACACACCACACACACGCACACACACACACGCACACCCAGTCCCATGGGATGGGATGTCAGCTGACGCCCTGAGACAGCACATGTGACCACTGGACACTCTGCAGCTTCCTGTTTCCGACGGCGTCTCGAATGCGACACTCTAAAATTGGAGTGTGACCCTTATTTTGAGCTTCTGCTTGTTTTCCCAAAAGCAGTTTGGTGCCGGGATGGATGGAAATGTCCCCGAGATCCGGTGTGTTGCTGTGTAAGTGTGTGTGCGTGTGAGTGTTCGGTCATTAAAGCCTCGCCCCAAACACTTCTATGCCTGGCCACCACAGGAAGTCAGAAATGGCCTCACTCGTCCCCGACCCCACATGGAAGGTCACGTGTGGACCTGCGGAGCAGGGAGACGAGGGCCCGCAGCTGAGAGGCACGAACAAAACCGTGGAACCAGTCGGGCCGCAGCTTTCTGCCCCTAGGGAGCCACGGATCCCGAGACGGAATATTCCGGCTTGTTTCGAGGGTGTGGCAGATTATCCCCAGAGCAACCGATCTACGCTGTGATCATCGGGATTTCTGAAGCTTTATTAGTAGTGTGGAATGTTTTACCACAATGAGACCTGCAAAGCTTAGACAGAATCCCAGAAGCACCGCGGTCAGATATGAAGAGCTTTAATGAAAAGGCACTTAACCCGGTCGGCCGCCATAGAAGGTGGCGTGACGTCACCAGCTGGTTCCCGCCGTAACAGCCGGTGGCGGGACGGTCCGGATAAACACGGGAGGCTCCGGCAGGGTGAGCTCAGCGTGATGTCATTCCCAAGCTGGTGGGGTCTCTGAAGGGCAGACTATGGCTGCCTTTTAAATCGCTCTCTGGCTGCTCATGCGGTCAAGATAAGCTCACCATCATTGTGAAGTGAAGTCAGATTTAGTCTCGACAGGCCAGAACATTTCCACTCTACCTCTGACTGATCCTCTTGCTAATCTTCACTCTCATAAACTAACTGGTATTACAACAAGAAAAATACAATATATCATTTAACGGGATAGGATTTTTTTTTTTCTTTTTTTTCCATAAAATCATTTGGGAAAACCTTCAGCTAAGTGTAGGTAGTATAATGTAACCCCATCCATAGTGTCTCCTGCCTTGATCCCTGCATTTCCTGGAACAGGCTCTAGCGTCATCACAACCTGGTACTAGTGGTAGGAATATGGACAGATGTACAAGAGTGACACCTCTTGGCAGTATTTGGTACAACAGCTAGTAGTAGCAGTATTCTGTATGTATAATATTCATACATATTTATGCATATTATGTGTGTATAACATTATAAAATTATAATATTATTATTTAATTAACATTAACATTTATCAGGATTATGACCAAAGTCTTTCTGTAGAGTCTGAGCCAGCTTTGTCTCTGAATGGCTGAATGATTGATTGATTGACTGTTTGACCAATCAGGTGCCCCGAATTATCCCCCTCCTGTAGAACCGGCAGCTGCTGAAGGACAGCTTCATGGTGGAGCTGGTGGAAGGAACCCGTAAGCTACGACACATGTTCCTGTTCACCGACCTGCTGCTGTGTGCGAAGCTGAAAAAGCAGACCGGGGGGTAAGTGGGCGGGCCTCTTTCCCCAAGCCACACCCCCATCTCCGAGGGACACCTTTTACCTTCCTTAGCCACGACCCCACTTTCCAAACCACGCCCACCCTCAGTCACCCTCCCACCTTCTTACCCAAATTCCTAGCCACACCTCGTCATCTTAGCTACACCCCCAAAGTCTTAACTATGCCCCCACTTTCTTAGCCACGCCCCATCTTCTTGGCCACCTTCTCCAACCACATCCCTACATACTCCAGCCACTCCCCCACCTACCACAGTTACACCCCCATTTCTCATGACCATGCCCCATTGCAGCAGAATAAATGTGTCTGAGGGCATGGGTCCCTGTTAGCTACTTGCCTAAGGTGTGACATTGGGGGGAGGGGGTCTTGAATGTTATCCTGGTTTCCCAGGGAGGTTATGAAGCTTTTTTGCCCCCCTTTTGAGAACCCCATCAGCTGGAGCAGTGTCCTGACTCGCTGACCTCAGTAGGTTCAGTGACAGGTTCTGTGTGCGTGTCGTCACTTTGCGGGTGACCAGTGTGTGCCTCCCCCTTTCTCTCTGCAGAAAGGGCCAGCAGTATGACTGTAAGTGGTACATCCCGCTGGCAGACCTCACCTTCCAGACCGTGGAGGAGTCCGAGTCCTCGCCCATCCCACAGGTCCCGGATGAGGAGATCGAGGCCATGAAGATTAAGATTTCACAGATCAAAAACGAGATCCAGAGGGAGAAGGTGTGTCCTGCGGACGTTTACAGCTCAATATGGACACTTCTGCAAATTCATGCATTCATGCCTGTATTGCTTCATTGCATCCCCCCCCCCCCAGAAAGCCAACAAAGGTGGAAAGGTGGTGGATCGGCTGAGGAAGAAGCTTTGTGAGCAAGAGTCTCTGCTGCTGCTTATGTCGCCCTGCATGGCCTTCAGGGTGCACAACCGCAATGGCAAGGTGAGCTGCCATCACCAGGCCATCTCTGGTACTGCAAGTGGTGCAAGTGGGGCGATGGTGGTGCAGGAGGTAGTGCTACCGTTCGGCAACCGGAGGGTTGCAGGTTCGAGCCCCGGGTCCTCCTGACTCCATCAAAGTGTCCTTGAGCAAGACACTGAACCCCAAATTGCTCCTGGTGAGCTCCTTGCATGGCAGCCTCCGCCACCAGTGTGGGAATGTGTGGTGTGAATGGGTGAATGTGAGGCATAACTGTAAAGTGCTTTGGTACTCATAAGAGTAGTTAAAAGCGCTATATAAATGCAATTTACCATTATAAGTCCATTTCAAGTGGTTCAGGAAGGGGAGGCCCTGTCTGCTGCAATGTTTGGATGTTAAATAATAATGTCCTCTTCACCCTGCCCTTAAAATGAAGGGACAACCACCAGCTTTGTTGATACTCTCAAGCTATAGGCTGTTTTATCTGTTGGAGGTGACTTTCATTCAGTGTAGAGTCTTCCTAGCCCTGTTATTTGGCGATACTTTCTGGAAGCTGATTCCGCTTTAGGTGCAGGTGCTCACCGGCTGGGTTATCTTCATTCATTAGACTCAGGGGCAAAAAAAGGCCTTTCTGTTGTATAAGTGATAATGCTGCAGGTGATGCTTTTGCATTTCTGATCTCGGTTATGATCATGCCTGAATACTCAGGCTTAACCCAAACTCAATATGAGCCTGAGAAGCATAATCCTTTTAAAATTGTATCCACTTATACCTGATTTAGATAAATTGGCTGTAACTTCTCCTGACCTGCCTGTAAGGGAGAAAAAACAGCCTCAAAAAAGTGTGGCAGTTTCTGTTCCATGACAAGTCCAGCATCCATGTCTGCTGTTTGCTGCGGCTTGAGTGTGAGGTAACTGCAGTAGCCAGGGCTAAGTTTCCTCCATGACCAGCTGCAGTCACATGATTATGGCTGCAGTCACATGACCATTGCTGCAGAGGATTAGGCCTCACGTAGCACAGGGGGCAGCAGTGGTGACTGGACTCTCACGAACAGTGGCCCCAGCTCTCTGTTTATTGGTTTCTCCTAGGGTATTGTTTCCCGACCCAGTCCTGGGGGACCCACAGACCGTTCGTGCTTTTGCACCCTCCCAGCTCCTTGCCAGACAGTCCACATTTTCACTCCCTCCAAGCTTCCAACCGGGGAAAAACATAGACTGTCTGAGGCTCCCTGAGGACCAGATTGGGAAATACTGCTCTAGATTTTTCCCCTTGTGATCCCAAGACATTCACTATAACTGAGTTGTTGGCATTGAACTGCCTTTATAGTGTGTGTCTGTTGGCTAATTGACTGCCGGTCCATTCTGGGGACCTCAGTTTTGTTTACTTAGGGTTGACCCTGGAACACCAGTTTCCATAACTGGGTAATGGGTGGTTAAAGGATCTCAGCACCCACTTATGAGGCCTTCTCTCCACGCCTGGTTTGTGTGTCATTTCTCAGGTGACGGCCCCTAAGGGCTGCCGTGTCTCTCAGTGGGTTAGGATGCTGTGCTTGTAATCAGCAGGTCGTTGGTTTAAATCCCATAGCAATTTTACCGTTGGTCCCCTGAGCAAAGCCCTTAAACCCCAGTTGTGCCTGGGACTGGCTGATTGCTCTCTCAAGAAATGTATGTAGCCTGAAATATAAATGTGATGATTCCGAAAGCCACCTTCATCCGTGTGTTCCTGCCTTGCAGGGTTACATGTTCCTGACCTCCTCAGACTATGAGAGGGCAGAGTGGAGAGAGCTGATCCGAGAGCAGCAGAAGAAGAGTGAGTCCCCCTCCCCCCATGGTGTGGCCATAATCAGTTGTAACTAAACTCTGTAACTAAACACACTCTTGTTTCATCTTCTGTCTCCCCCCGCAGGCGTTAAGAGCTTTTCCCTGACCTCAGTGGAGCTTCAGATGCTGACCAACTCATGCGTGAAGCTGCAGACGGTGCACAGTATACCCCTGACCGTCAATAAAGAAGGTGTGAGAGCTGACCTCTAACCTCTGACCTCCGGGGTCAGTGCAGTAAAGGGCCACAGCTGATCTTTAGCTTTAGCTGTGTGTCAGACTGGTACCATAGCTGCTATTCTTTAGTCAGTTGTTTGGTAACATCTTGTGCTGAGTGGATTCAGCTTTTTCCAGCAGAAAGAATGTATCTCCAGGCATTACTGATAACATGAGAATATAATCACACCCTTTCCTAGGAAGATTATCCCAGCTGCAGGTGCCGCCTTGCTGGACATTGTTAATGATTTTATCCAGTTTTGTATATGTTTTTCCAGTTTTTTCTGCCAATCCGGTCTTTGGCGTTGGTACGTAAAAAACCACAGCACAAAAATTTTATTGACAAAAAGAACTGATAATATTCTCGTGCAATGCCAGCTGATGCTGATAACTCACTGAATTTACAGTATTAGAGACGACTATAGACAGACACTGTAATTCAGATTAAATTACTCTGGACCAGTAAGATTAAATTCTATTTATTAGTTTTTAAAGCTTTTCATTTCTCATTAAGTGGCATTGAGATCATGCTACTTTAAACAGTCATTGATCCAGGGTTTTTAGAATGAAATAAGAACAATTTGTTGCAGAAAATGGATTGAAAAAGCATTGTAGACAACAGAATATGCATAATGTATCTTGAATCATCCCAAAGATTAAGTGTGGTTGCACAGCCAAAGCCAGCTGGGAAGTTGCTTGTTCCAGTAACTGACTGGTTTAATGTTCAGCTTCTCTGTTACTTTTCCTTAGATGATGAGCCTTCAGGCCTGTGCGGCTTCCTGAATGTCATCGTCCACTCTGCCTCGGGGCTCAAACAGAGCCTGAGTAAGTCGCCGTTCCTGGTTTTGCGTGTTTATCCTGTCTTGTTCATGGTTACTCCTCCTGCCTCCCCCCCCCCAACTTATTCTGGCCATTCTCACCATCTGTCTCTAGGAAGACAGCAGGAATTCCCCAATGCAACAGCTGTTGGAATACAGCTGACGTGGGTGGGGGGTGGATTAACAGAGCCCGCCATGTTACTCCAGCTCATGGAGGAAAGTGGGGGCGGGGGCATTGGAGGTTACTTGAAGGACAGGTTTACCAAGAAAAGTGTAACCACTCTGATGTCCCAGGGGCACCAAGTTGCTCAGGATGGGGTTAGTTAGCCTTGGTTAATTCTTACTATCTCTCGGTTAGTAGTTAGTAGTCTGCTATCCACCCTTGTTAGTCTTCCTTATTCGATCACATGGTGCTTAAGGCAGCTCGCCGCTCTTGGAGTTACAGCCACAGGACTGTTCAGGTTCAGTCGGACGCTCTCCGCTCCTTCTGCCTTGTCGCTTGAGAAGCTCGCCAGGATAGTCGCCTACTTTGCCCGTATTTTGAGGGTGGCTTCTGGGTCACTGAGATCCACACTGGCCTGATTTTCAGCCGGCTTCTGGAACATCAGCGGTGGGGTCACCTCACCAGCTGGAGGACAGCATGTGCCGGAAACTTCTGTGAAGTTGTACCCCTTGATACCCTTGAATTGTCCCCCACCTTTGCTGGTGGGGTCTAACCCAAGAACCTTCCGTGCAGATCTTTACTGCACCTTGGAAGTGGACTCCTTCGGCTACTTCGTGAACAAGGCTAAGACGCGGGTGTACCGGGATGCAACAGAGCCCAGCTGGAACGAGGTGAGCCTCTGGCCGCCTGCTTTGGGCCTCACCCCCCCCCCCCCCCCCCCCCCCCCCGCCCCTGCCATGACGCTATACGATAACTGCTGCCCCATTTCACAAACAGGAGTTTGAGATCGAGCTGGAGGGCTCCCAGACCATGAGGCTCCTCTGCTATGAGAAGTGTTACAACAAGATGACCCGAGTGAACAAGGAGGACGGGGAGAACACGGACAGAATTATAGCCAAAGGCCAAATCCAGGTGGGGCGACGTACAGGCAAAGTGCTGCTGTAAGGTTGGGGTGATCATTTGGAATAATCTCTGCTGGTATACAACACAGAATGTGTGTTTCTAGCTGCAGATAATAGACTACAGAATCCAGATATCCATAATTTACTCCAACATAATAAATTTATTAAATGAACTGATTAGCTTGACCAGAGATGAATTTGAGACAGTAGTGCTGTATTTGTCATTTGCACAGCCACACTGGAATGCCTCTTTGTGCGTATCCCATCCTGCTCTCCTGTGCGACACACACACACATTTATAGAGTTGAGAGTGACGTTCAGGGACCCGTCACAGGTTCAGCCAATTATGTGGAGGCCTTGGAGCATTTCTGGGTGGGTGGGGTGGGGGGGGTAAGGGCTATTCTGCCAAGGATGGGATTCGAACCAGTAACCTTCCCATTGCAGGAGCAGAGGCCTAGATCGCAGCCCACACACCAATCAGTCTGACCTTAGTAGAGGTGGTAATGAAACTGTCCAGATCAGTAAATGAAACCCTACCCCCCCCCCCCCCAGCCTGAACCGTATCCCCTCACCTGGCGGGTAACACAGGCCTTCACTTGTTTTCTCTAAGTGCAGGTCTAGAGTGTGGATCAGGGCCCCTCCCTGTGCCGGATGGGCGTCCTCAGGGATGAGGTTTCCCCACAAAGGCCTCCCTCCATTCATGTCCTTGTCTGCTGAAGAGTGGAAATGTGTCGTGAGCTTTGTTCTCTCTCTCCCCCCCCCCACCCCCAGCACCAAGATTCTCAACAGTGTTCCAATGCCACCCCCTAAACCCCCCCCAACCCCCCGTGTCTCCCACCTGGTGTGTGTCACCTGCATACTCCTCTCAGGCCCCTGTTCACTGTGTACCTCCCCCCCCCCCCCCGCCTCCAGGGCATTGTCACCTTACCCAGATAGCTGTACCCCCTCCCGATGTCAGAGAGGACCTGGGGAGTGGGGGGGGGTCACTTGAAGACAGCTGTGAAGTGAACTGGAGGCTCAGCATCCCTGGCTTTGCTCTGATTGGCTCTCTTTTTCCCTGAATGACACCTACCGATCAGGTTCAAAGGGGCCCACTGGGAGGCCACAGTCTCCAGGCCACCTGATTAGTGGGTGACGCCTCGTTGCCGTTGCCAGGACACCGCTGTGCGCAGATCAGAATTAGATGATGACTGCAAGGCTCCAAAAAGAGACATTTACATCTCTTATTTTATTGCTATTTTAAGAATTATACCCAGTAGCAGAGAGATTGACTGTATGATTTATGTATCTGATCAGCTGAGATCGAAAGTCCTCGTATGAATGTCGGTAGAGTGACCTTATGTCAGGAGTAAAAGAGGGACGTATTTCAGATCACTGGGTCTGCTGCCTAATGTTTGCCTTTGAACACTGCCCAGGGTCAGAGGTGAGGGGTGATAGGTCAGGGAGGGTATTGTGTGACCTCGGGGTGTGCGTGCATGTGCTAAGACGTGGATTTTATGTACGGTGTAGAATATGGGAGAGAAGAGAGGGGAGGAGAGACAGGAGAGAGCTATTTGTCTGTTCTGCATGGAACTGCCTAGTAAGTATCTAGGAGTTTTAGTCTTAAGTTACCCTAGTCAACAGAAGTCTGGATCAGAGGATTCGGCTCATATCCTGTAAGGACATGCCTCTTCAGCCCAGGCTCACTGCAGAGATGTGTTGGCATAGCATTCAGAATGAAACAAACGCCTGGCCTTCTGGGAGCTCCAAAGAGCTGGTTGCCTGTGGTGACGGGCAGGTATTTCGAGATCATCAGGTCTGTTGGTGAATATCTAGAGTCTGTGCACCTTCCCACATTGGGCGCAGCTTTGCCAAATTCCCCCTGGCTGCCTTGACGGTAGCTGAGTTCAATGAGTCATTTATTTAATGCGGCAACTAAACATTCATGAGGAATGAGGCTTTGAACCCTGCAGTGGGTGGGATTAGCATCCCCTCTCAGGCTGGTGGGTTTAACTCATTTCCTTTTAATAGGTCAAATCAGACTGACTGACAAAGCAGGTTAATCCCGCCGTGTTTAAACAGACCAGGCACGTGTGTCGTGTTCTTAGACGCTAAGCTAATAATTAAAAAGATCCCCTTGCATCGCTGAAACATTTAGCGATCAAGTAGCTAACAGGCTAAATCTGGAGATCACTGAGCTTAGACAGTGATTTTCACTGCATGGTGTATTTATCTACCGTGGCATCTTCTGATGCTAGGTCTAGATTGCTAGCTTGCTCTGATTATGCATATCTTAAGCCTCTGATGCTCTTGCAAGAACTGGGCTCTACCCGAGTTTGAGATTCTGATCGCTTGAGTAGAGCTAAAAATATCCCACTAGGAAGCACGCATTAATCCCGGACATGGCCCGACTTCCCGCGACATACATAACGGAGGTGAAGGTGACGTATCTCTGTGTCTTTTTGGCTTCAGCTGGACCCTCAGACGCTGCAGGGAAAAGACTGGCAGAGGTCGGTCATCGCCACGAACGGGGTGAGTCCTGGAAGGCCACAGCCAGTGGCGTCAAGCTATAAATGGTAGTTTGTGAGGGGAGGGGTGACCCCAGTAACTTGCGCCGGCCTGTTTTCCTGTGAGCAGATTGAGGTGAAGCTGTCCATGAAGTTCACGAGCCGGGAGTTTAGCCTGAAGAGGATGCCGTCACGAAAGCAGACTGGGGTCTTCGGGGTGAAAATCGGCGTGGTCACCAAGTGAGTCTCCTCTCCCTGTGCCAAAATGGAGCAGGGGCTCTCGGGAAAACACACACAGCTCTATTATGCAAATTTTATTTAGTTCAGTGCTTTGTAGTCACTGTTACTCAATATGTAGGTTCATACTTTTGGGAAAAATATTTACCCATTTATAGTGGTGGATATTTTAGGAATTTAGGTGTACTACTTCATGAGTATAACAGGGCCCCATCCTGGCACTTAAAGTAGAATTTTTTAGAATTTAGTGATCAGTAGTCATTGTTGACACATCACAGTGTACAACAACGAAATGTGTCCTCTGCATTTAACCCATATGTGACATTGTGACATAGCAGGGGGCAGCTAATTCAGCACCCGGGGAGCAGTGCTTGGAGGAGGTACCTTGCTCAGGGTACCTCAGTGGTGCCTTGCTGGGCGAGGATTCGAACCTGCAATCTTTCAATTACAAGTGCGCTTCCCTAACCATCAAGCCACCATTGCCCAGAAGCGTTTCATAGAGATGTTTACCACACAATAATACTGTCAAACTCAGACCAGCCTACTTTAAAAGGGAGCTTATCCCAGATCTGGCTGCTCCAGAGGTATCACCAGGGGAAGCTTGGAAAACCTTTGAGTACAGCTTAAAATCCAAAAGAGGGCTTTTTTCTTTTTTACAGAGACCCTTACAATGGTGTTTAAGGACAAATCAAAATGACGAGGGATAAATCTGGGAGGCCAAAAATAGCCTTGAGTAAGATGGGAGGCTGATATCTGCTTTTGCCTTTCGTCTGAAATGGAAGACAGGAAGTGGGACACTCCGCATACTTTTTCAGAAGGGCTTTCATGCTAAACCATGGGAGGCCAGACACACCTTCTTCATAAGTGTAGAGAGAGACTGGTGTCACATTTCCAGTCTGTTAGAATGAACGCTTTTGTCACACTGAACTGTATCTGCCCAAAATCAGACAGCTGAACCACCGGTACTGACAGCAGGTGGGCTAAAGTTTTATATGTGAATTATTTGACAATATATGTGCACAGAAAGGTTAGCAGCACCATTGCTAATTTTTTTGTTTCCAAGAGACCTACTAATACTAGGATGCATTACACCAGAGATCCGATGAGAGATAAGCATATTCTGTGTGACTGTATGGCCTCCGTCTATCTGAAACTAGCATATTATATAGCATTCTTTGGAGTTGCCTAGCAGTTAAACCTGCGCTAACACTGTTACCAGATACCCTAGCCATTGTTAAAATGTTTGAACAAACTCTGGAACTCCTGTTTACAGCATCGTCGCATGTGGGCAGTGGAGACAGGGAGGCCAGGTCACAGGGCTGATTTAGTCCTGGAGGAAGGAAGTCGGGCTAAATGGAACCAGAAACCCAAACCAGGGGGTCGGGTTACCTGGTTTGAGGGATTTGGCTTGTCCAGGAGGGATTTGCTACCGCTGGTTAGCCCAGCCTGTACTTTCTGGCCAAGTCAGGTGATAAAGGAAAAAAAAACAGGTTTTTTTAAAATTATTTTTTAAACTCTAACAAACCCTCATGCCGTGACGATTTTCGAAAGTACATTGACATGTACAGTATTTAGCCGACTCTTGTCCAAAAAAAGTGATGCGTAAAATGCATAAGAAGTATGCTTTGCTTTTGTTTGTGGTCAGCTGCTACTTCGTGTTACCTTGCCAATCTTTCCGTCATCGTGTCTGGGTCGACTGGTTGAGAATACCGCTGAAACCACGCTGAGGTCTGAAACACCAGAAAGCACACCTTTAGTGAAAGCTTGCGATAAATATCCTTGAGATCGTCGAGATGAGATTGTCGCATTCATTTCTTTGTTTCTATGCAAAATCAGTATGGTAATGCATTCCAGCACATTTCAGCACGACAAGCTGTCTCCCGATTAGATGACATCACAGTAAAGCCGTAGGCAAGATGAACTTTTCTTGATCAGTGCAGCCCCCTGTGGTATTTTTCTCGGTTTTGTTGGGTGTAACTGGTTAAATGCATCAAAGGGCTTGTCGAGAGAGTGAAGGGCCCTGCTGTGTAACCTTGGGCAAGACACTTCATCTGAATTTCTCCAGTAAAATATGCAGTTGCATATTTCAACAGTAATTTTGTAAAGTGATAATTAACACTAATTGTGAACATTGGAAATAAGTGACTAATGTACATCAACATTACCTACAACATATGACCTACTTCTAATAAAGTGAAAATTTCAACAATGGGAAAGGCATTACAGATGTTTTCTTTCAAAGTTTCGAACAATCAAACCTTTATAGAAAATCTGTTGATCATTACTTAGGGAGTTAAGAGCATTAACAATGTAATTATGGTGCTAGTATGCTGAAGGACACAGCAGTGTAATGTTTTACAAGAGCAATTACAATACCTGAAAGTTATTAAAGGTTTGTTTAGACCAGCATTTCTCAAACTAGTCCTGGGGGAGCCCCAAGACGTCCTACATTATTGCTTTGATTGTTTGGTTCAGGTGTATCTGGACCAGGGATCAATAAAGTATTGTGAATCGGAATTTGAAAATGTGGACTGTCTGGAAGTCTCCATGGACTGGTTTCAGAAGCACTGGTTTTAAACATTGCTGGCCTAAGCATGTGACATGGAATTTGACTCGCAACTGAGGGAGGGGAGGGGGTCGATCTGGAAAATGAAAATGCTGTTCTCTCATTTTTTATGCAAGCTGTTTATAATGAGTCTGTTTATACCAAGCTGTAGAAATAAACATCAAACCATAAACGTTACTTGGCAGGTACCCCCCAAGAGTGTAATACCTGAAATGAGATTCTCCCCCCCCCCCCCAAGAGTGTAATACCTGAAATGAGATTCTCCTGTATTGCAGTTTTTTTCTGTGTGGAGAAGCTGCTGTCAGTTGAAGTATTTACCCGGATTGCAAAGTCTGCATGGAGTACAGCTGGTGACTGTGTATGTGTGTGTATCAGGAGGGAGCACTCCAAGGTGCCCTACATCGTGAGGCAGTGCGTGGAGGAGGTGGAGCGGCGGGGCATGGAGGAAGTGGGCATCTACCGTGTATCAGGCGTGGCCACCGACGTCCAGGCCCTGAAGGTGGCCTTTGATTCCAGTGAGTCTTACTGGCTTCTTGCCATGGGAGGGCAGTAGAGAGCTACACACTGTACCATGGCAATGCCTTGCTATTTCCCAGGGGTGGGGCGGTGTTATTTTTCTGAGGTGTCTGATTGTCAGCTCCCAATTAATTTTATTTAATACCTTAATATTTTCTTTCAAGTCAAAAAGTAAAAAATGTTTTCAGACAAAAGGTTCTCATTCAAAATTGTAAGGCATTAAATAAAATGTATGGGGATTGAAAACCTTTGTCTGAAAACTTACTTTTTTGCTTGAAAAAAAGTTTCATCCTGCTTGGTAAGGTTTGTTTAAAAGTCAGTTTTACAACATGAGTTCCATGTCATTTTTTAAAAATTATGAAAAATTGTTGTCTAATTTTGAAAATATAATCAAAGGATTATTTTCCTCACAGAGATGGAAAAAAAAACCTATAAAGTAGTGAATTATTATACTACAGGTGGCACTGGCTTGTATGTTGTGAAACATGATGTCATCTTAGATACACTTCCTGTATCTGTGAGTGAGCTGTTCCCACTGTCGTTCCTGCAGACAACAAAGATGTGTCCGTGATGATGAGTGAGATGGATGTAAACGCCATCGCGGGGACCCTGAAGCTCTATTTCCGGGAACTTCCAGAGCCCCTCTTCACCGACGAACTGTACCCCAACTTTGCAGGAGGCATCGGTCAGTTGTGATTTATTCCTATAGCACCTCTGTAAGCCTTGGTTGTTAGCAGGTAGGCAGCTTTAAACATCAAAATGTCAATAAATTGTAACGATACTACTACACTGCTTTTCATCACTTTGTCCTTGCTTCCGATAACAATGGATTACATCACAATGGATGAACACATGTAGGCCTATGTTAAGAAAATAGCTTTGTATCAATCCAGCAGCCATCTGTTTGGTGGGTATGCTGGTTTGTTACATGTAACACTCTTCACAGAAATGTGCCTTAATGAGCTACTTTGTGTCATTGCTATAGCCCTGTCAGACAGTGTAGCCAAAGAGAGCTGCATGCTCAACTTGCTGCTTTCGTTGCCTGAACCCAACCTGGTCACCTTCCTGTTCCTGCTTGACCACCTGAAAAGGTACCGACCTGCATCATTTCTTGATGGCTCCTCTGGTCACAGGCCACGGGTCTAAGCTTCCTACAGTTCCAGGCCCTAACTCCACTTCGAATGACCCCCCTCCCTCGTTTCCCCCAGGGTGGCCGAGAATGAAATCATCAACAAGATGTCGCTCCACAACCTGGCCACGGTTTTTGGCCCTACCTTACTCCGCCCGTCTGAGAAGGACAGCAAGATCCCCACCAATCCCACGCTCCCCATCTCCATGGGCGACAGCTGGTCACTCGAGGTCCTGTCACAGGTGTGGTCCCACGACATCTTGTAGATCAGTGTTTCCCAACTCAGTCCCTGGGGACCCCAGCTGGGAGGGAGCACAAACGTGGACTGTCTGGCAGGAAACTGTGAGGGAGCAAAAACAGTGTGTCACAATTTTGTGGCTATTTTGTATGGCATCTTGCTGATGACAGATAGGACAAAATGCAATTGATAAACAAACGGGGTGCATGGCAAAATGTTCTGGTCCACAAATTTAGCAGAGAACTGCTCTTGTATTTCGCCTGTAAAATATACCCAACTGGAAAGATATATAGAGTCTGTAAGCCATGTGGATCATTTTGCTTATTTAAATTTTTTTTTTTTAACTATTTTTATCATTGCTTTTTTCCATTACAAAATAGATCACAAAATACAAACACATATATACAAGAAAGAAGGGGAAAAGAAAAAGAAAACAGGCACAGAGCTTTAGCCAGCTGCACTGCACGCTGTCCTCCCCACACACTTTTGACTGCGATTCGCTTGCCCTCCATCTCTCCCCAGGTCCAGGTCTTGCTGTACTTCCTGCAGCTGGACACCATACCCACGCCAGACAGCAAGCGACAGAGCATCCTCTTCTCCACAGAGGTGTAGCGGGAGCAGAAAAAGCAGAGCCGTATGTGCAAGAGGCCAGACAGGGGGCTCCCTGGGTCACAGGGGCTGCTGTTCATCTGCACTGAAACAGTGCACTATCATGTCAGCTGCTCTGTAGCTGGCGCTTGCATAAAAAGACCATCAGAGGGCGCCATAACTGCACCGAACTGACACAAGAGCCTCCTGAAAACACATTCCTTTCGCTGTTGTCTTCTGAACATTCTCAGTTGATTGTGTTTTGTTAGGCTGAGTGTTTTTGGTGTTTTCTTTTGTCTTACTCTCATTTTAAAAAGTCTGTAACTGGTGTGCAATCTTTTTAGTCAATCGGTATGCACGCTCGAAGGATTATAGTTGAAATCCATGATAGCTGGTGAGGGAGGCAGGAAGATCTTGTTCGTTGTTGAAGGCCGGGTGCCTTTGCTGTGGTTTCTCTCCCTATCTCGCGATGTTATACGTTACTGTCTTCTTCAGACAGGTCGCCTGCCTTTCTTTACCATTCAGGGTTTGCATAGACTGTGGAAATCACCAGGAGATGTGCACGCCTGAAACTACTTCACATTCTCTGCATCATGGTTTCCGGGGCTTACTGAGAGCCTGTAATTCCACGCTGCTTTAACTAACTTGTGACAATCGAGTGTGCCATAGAAGTATCTAGGAAAACCTTGGTTGTTGTGAGGAGGAATCCTCTGAGAATTAAAAGTAGTCTTACTACTGAGGGAACGCAGTTACTGCCATATTGACATTTTAACATCTGCATTTGTAGATAAGTATTTTACGAGGCCAGGAAAAAAAAACACAGAGCATGTGAAGACATCTCATCTCATTGGTGACAGATGCTTTGCTAAGATTGACGTGAGTCAGGAGCTTGGAATTTGCATCAGCGTTGTGCCTGGATATAATCAGTGTCTGCAGCGCAGGACCTCATGAGGAAGCATCTTACCTGCGTGCCTCTTCCCAAGCCGATGGCTGCTCTGGGGCACAGCGTTAAGAGCTGGAATGTCTGCATTATGGGCTAGACCACCTTCTTGACTTATGTCATCGTACTTGCGTTGTCTCGGTGGTGAGGTATGCCATACATGAGCTGATTCAGGTGTCGTCTGTCATTGGCTGACGTTCAGTATGTGTGCGTAGCCGCCGCCTATGCTTTGGCTCTCATGATAACTCATTCCAGGCAACCAGCATCTCTGTTTTACGTACGTTTAACACGCTAATCCGGTGTGTCGCTACTGTATCTCTCATAGGAAGTATAACGTGAAAACATTCTGTAATATGGGCAACTTGAAAGCTGAGCTTTGACTTTGTATGTATTTTTTCTTTCATTGAGAGCATTTTCGTGTTTTTCTAATTTGCCGTAAATGGTGTACTTTGTAATCACTTCACATAACAAAAAAAAAACAAAATATCCAGGCTGTCAAAGATTGCTTTATGAATAGGTTGTTCACTCTTACCATTTTTAGCTCAGTGGAAATGCATCCATTTAATCTGAAGCTCCCTTGAGGAGTGCTGCAGGCTGCCCCCTACTGGTCAAGGTGATCTCTACATCAGCACATTGCCTCTCCTGTCATTTCTCTTCAGTGGGGGGCGGGGCTTCGGAAAGAGCAGCCCACCGTTAACTGGTAGATACAGAAATGCACGGCAGGCAGGATGTGTTGCAATTCAATGGACAATAGATGGTATCCCGCTGCACTCGGCATAAGTAGCGAATCATGTGGAATGCCGGATAGTTGAGATCCAACCCACCTACATACCAGTTAGCTGATCGCAATAAGTTCAGGTTTATTTATTTGTATCACTTACATTTTAGAGTGATGTTTTGGTATGGCTTACACCAGTAGTGTCATTCCGCCCAACCTCAAACCCGCCCAACCCTAGCTGGGATTTCACTGCTCCTGGGCATAGTTGGGATGGGTGGGAATATTCTCAGCATTCACAGTTAGCGGTTAGTAATCGGTGCTGACAGCACTAGCTGGTAACATGCCCACTGTAAACGAGTCATCAGAGGGAGGTTATGTCTAAAGTCTATGTTACGTCTAAAGTCTATGTTATGTCTAAAATCTAAGCGTAACAGTTTACTAATTGCCAGTGGTGCATTTTGCTGGCTTTGTTTGTCTTCCCCAATATCATTTTTCGTATTTCGCTTGTATCTTAATGATCTTGGTTTGAGTTTTTTCTTTTATTTGATAACAAATATATCAGAGGATAGTGAGCTGTGTTATTTCTTAAATTTTTTTAAAACCTCTAACATGCAGGCATGTTGATTTCAATGTGATGATTTTAAAACGTATTTCTCTCAAGGCTAATGTTTTTTTTATTTTATTTTTTTTTTTTAGTTTTTTTACAGAAGCTAAGCCAAGCCATTTCACCCAAAACATTTTTGGGGAGGTCATATACAAATGTTGACAATGTTTTTTAAAAGCAAGAAGGAAAAACTGGCAAACATTCCTGTTGTCTGAGTTTGTGCATCCTTTTTTGGACTATGGGAAGTAGCCTTTAAGGGAGTAGGCTCCTCCTCCTGGGGAAGCTTCAATGTTTATAGGCTGGCAGAATCTTGGGACTCTTCTGATTGGTTGGTTGTCTGGGAACCAGAAGCTCGGTGCCAGTTGTAGATGAGTCCCATGCTCAGACCTGTCGTGACTTGCAGGGTCACGCCATGGACCACCAACAATTGGGGTGAAGAGAAATGTATGAAGAGTGATAACGGGAAGGGCGAGGGGGTGTATCTCTGGTGGTGGTGGGGTGTGGAAATGCATTAACAACAAACTGATGTTACCTTCAAACAGGAGCCGAGTTTTGATGAAAGTCAACCCTTTGAACCCACTATAGATTCAAACATTCAGAACTTAAAAAAAGATTTTTTTTTCCACTTCAGTTACTCTATCTTATGCTGGGCATCTGCCCTCCATGTCCGAGCAGCCAGCAGCCCTTCTCTGGCAGTTTCCCCCAGACCTGCTGTGCCATTCGAGCACATCAAAAAGCCGATCCAGACACGGGTTTCAGGGCGTGATGGTGCCAAGCTTAGGCGTATCCCACAGAGGCCTGTCTCTTCAAACGTTTGTTCTTTAATCGAAGCTCACCGAGTTCGAAACTCCACCCTCCTGTCTGGGACAGTAGCCTTTAATCGATTTTGGTTTTACCACAGGGGCGTCTAAGCCACGTTGACCAGGACGTTAAGTCAAGTTAAGGCTTCCCAAAAACAGCACTGTGTGGACCTGTGGGTGACTCTCTATCATTGCGTTTCGCCGGTTCCCGTGTGCCAGGGGCAAAAGCGAGGCAGCTACGCTACCCAGATATCAGAAATTGGGTCTGAAACCTGTTTGAGGCCCATTACTATCATTTGGTTTTTGTTCCCTATTTATTTATATGATTCCAGATATCCACTGTGATCACTGTGTCTTATGGAGAATGAAGTCTTTAAGGTCTTGAGTGTTCCTGCCGAGTGTAAGCAGGGCCACATCAGTAGTATGTAAGAACCCACTGATTCAGAAGCAGTCGGGGGAAGCAACAAGGTTTATATGTATATAACAAAGCTTCTGACTCCTTTCTCCCTGCCTTTTTCTTACTTATTCCAAAAATGTGCAAAGATCTAGGTAATGGGTTTATTTATTGAGATGTCAATCAAGATTTAACTATATAATTAGTAATTATAGTAGTAGTATTAGACTGTTTAGAAAGGCTACTTCTAACTGATTTTCCACATAATTAAAATCTTTTTTATTGTAATTAGTCACTGACATAATCCCCTCAGATCTGAAGACGTGTAAATTGAGAAAGTTCTAATGTAAGATTTCATGCTTTCTGAAAATGCTCTGCTATCACGAAAGACATGACAGCTTAGGGAAAACATGCAGTTGACACAATGTTTTTATTTATTTTTTTCTAATTCCTGTTTACTGATCATGTTGCTGCAAAGAGGAAAGATGTTCCGGAACTGTTCACAGCCTCTGTTTGTACACGGAAATTTAAATAAAACCACCTGTACGTACGTAAGACTCTTTTCTCGCTTTATCCTGTAAGGAGTTCACTGAGCGGTGAGCAGCTAACAGAAAATGAGGGGGGGGGGGGGGGGGGATTTGCACATTATACCATATAATATCAATTGCATTACTTAGTTCCTCCAAAATTTGTTTTTACGAAACAGCCTACATTTCCCTGCCCAAGAGGGGCACCGCGGCCAAGCCCCTCTGGGATCTTATATCTACAACCTCCTGGCCACAAATATAGCTCTTTGAGCGCTACATCAGCTGCGGCCCTCTAGGGACATCAGTGAGGGCAGATCTGATGTTTTCCAAAGCCTTTGACCATGCTCTCCGTAAACATAACCTATTATTGCATACAAGACAAGGTTACATATAGTAAAGGTGGATAGTTCAGGTCCAGAAGGTAAAAATCCAGACCAAGATTTTGTTTCAACCAACCAGTGGAGTACTCTGTGACACTTTATACTCAACTGTTTGGTTGAAACAAAATCTTGGTCTGGATTTTTACTTTCTGGACTTGAACTATCCACCTCTGCATATGAGGGAGGAGAGTAGAAAAAATGGAAAAGTCCATACAGGCAAATCAAGAGGCATGTAGGTGAGGTCATGTGGAGTGACTGGTAGGCTGTGGCTATAGTGGTGCCTCTTCTCTGTTGCCTGGCATGTAAAGAGGAAATAATTTCCCATAGAATGCCTGAAAAGGGCTTTGATGGTTCCTGTGGTTGAATACGGTGGGTTGGGGGAGGGGGGTTGGGCATGGCCTTGGTAAGCTCTTCAGGGCCGCCACAGACAGTGACAATGTTCTTTGTTCATTGCGCATTATTCGCCCTGCCAATGTTATCAGTTTCGGCCAATCAAATCAAAACGTATCCTAGGGGTCGAAGAGTAACTATTTCAATATGAAGTATTTAGTATAGCATATAGCCAATGTTTAGAAAACTGAATATTCTTCTGGAACCCCATTAAAGAGTGTGATCAAGTATGCCTGGTTTATAAATGTTCAAATCATGTGCAAAATTAGTGACATGTTAAGTTACATACAGATTCATCCATACAGCAACTGCCATTATATAAACATGCCATTCGCTGCAGACGAAAAGTTACTCTGTTTTGAATTGCTCATCACAGTACTCAAACATGTTAACTTGCATTTATATAAATAACAAGGCCTCCTCCAACGGCATGAACAAAACAGATTGGTGAAAAGTATCAATGCAAATACTGAGCTACGTAGGTGCAGCTTAGCCACAGAACTTTAAAAGTAGCATGTAAGAAACTACATTTGCTTTAAACCTTTGGGACCACATTTTACTGATTTGAGTTCAAGTCCAGGTCTGAAGTACGTAACTATTCGCTGCCTTATGGTTTTAATTATCCGGCTTTATCTGCACCTGCCAACCAAATCACGAACGTGTCACAGATATTGACAGTGGAAGAGCATAAAAACCGCTGACCAGAATCTGACAGGATCTGCGTCATGAAGCTGTCAGTGCAGTGGTTATGTTGGGTGGGGTATGGAGCAAAGAGTTTAGGTCTCTTTAAAAACTTGGCAGATCTGTATGACGCCGAAAAGTTAGGTTTAAACACGAAGTACTTTCAATAGGTCCCTGTACAGGTCCGAGACTACAACAGAAATGTCGGTACAGGCTTGCCAGTGTGCAGTTTCACATTCAATTTTATTTGTCAAGGTGTTTTGATTAATTTTATCCATAGCCAAACAAGTATTTTATGTTCGTACTCATACACCGACCGTTCGTTTTCGTGTAAAAAAAATACATATCAAGAGATGCACAGTAATCATTACACGTAAAATTAAAATGGAAGCTTTTGCTAACTGGTACGTTCGGTTAAATCATTTTAAAGTATTTACCATTTTACAAGTACGAAAAACCATTATTACGAAACGGGTATAATTTATACGCGTCTAGCTGGGGGGAAAACCAGCGTGAATCAGCAATGTACTGCTTTGTTAACCTTTTACGCGAAACCCGGTGAACAACACCCTACCCCCCCCCGGGACAGCAGGGTCCGCACTCCACGCCGGCATGGCGCCCCCTAACGGCCTCCTGTGTTCGGCCAGAAGATATCCCAGAGTTCCCAGCGGTCCATTGAACTGGAAAAAAGGAAGGGCTACGAGCGCAGATGCAAGAGTACTAGATTCTGAGTTGCTGTGTTCCATTTAAAGTATTTTTTTAGTGAGGAGTCCCAGCATTCACTGGGGTTTCTTCCAAATAACACTGCTGCACCGACATTTCTCATGAAGACGACAGCCAGTTTTCAGTCAGAGATTAGGAAGACTGCGCCTGCTCTCCATGGATACTTGATTTGCGCAGATAGAGGAGCGCTCTCTTGGTGGGATAGCCAATCTACTTGCTATATATCTACGTCGGGCTGCTAAAAAAAAAAAAAATCGGTACTCGCCACCCTGACAACCGGATCAATCCCGGAGTCCGGCGGCGGATGCTGGCTCTCGGGATAACCGTACCGATACGCCGCGTCCCGGCCTCCCGGAGCCGCCCGTGAAGCTCCCAGCCGGCGAGGTGGCGGACGGACTGCGTACGTTTATGGGACGAGTGGAAGAAGCCGAGGTGAGGGTGGGAGCAGCGCCCGTAACCCGTCCCGCGAGCGGAGCCGTCTCCTCATTCTCGGAGCTCGCGCTGACTGTCGATAGGCACTCGCGACGGCTCGGGACGGTAGGTGGGAGGTCGCGGTCCCTAACCTCTGTTCGTAACTGCACCCGTGGGACGGCTCAGCGGTCCTGCACAGATCCGAAAGTTGAGCGCGGAGCGGCGTCCGGTTAGACTGGTCTCGGCCGGCTGCTTCCCGGTAAACGGAGCCGCCTCCGACGCTCGCCTTTTCTGACATTCCAAGACCGTTAGGCGTCCGTTGCCGCCCTCGTTTCGGCCGCGCATACCTGGGTCAGGGAGCGGCTCTAGATGGGGGTAACGGTTCGCCTCGAAATACCGCTCCACCTTCCGAGCTCGCTTGGGAGAAGCCGCTGGGCTTCCGCCGATTTATGAGCGCAAAGATGCGATGCGAGTCAGACGCTCGTAGTTAAAGGGACCCCTGGCTGCATGGATGCTTGGGCCGCTGGGAGACACTATACGTTAAAACTAAAACTGTGTGGCTGTTTATCTTTGGTAACCAGTCTTAGGATTACTACTATCTTATTTGCCATCTGTGTATATAAATATCCATTTTTATAAGGGGCCAGCGCCGTTGTTATGAGGGATTTATACTGTGGTTAAGCGATTGGGATAGATCAGATTTTATCAGCACCAGTGTCCTTTCCCCGTGGCTCGAACCCCCCCCTGGTGGGGTCCATCCATCAACCCTGTGATCAACAATGAAGCGTGGAGACATGGGGAACCGCGGCGTGGCTGTAGTTGCTCAATCTGCTGTTGTGTCTGGACGCCACATCTGCATTCCACATCTTTGGCCCACATCTTTAGGGTTAAGGGTGTTATCGAGATTTGCCTCGTGCCAAGTGTAATGCAGGAATGACAGAGTTGGTTTTTGTTAGTCCAGGCCGATTATAGATGTGAACAACACTTGTATGCAGGTCAAAGTGTGTTGTACTTGATGATCAGCTCTGTATAAGGTCTTTGATGCTCAGTTTCTAAATTAGTCTAATAGGAATTGGGGCTGGTTTCAGGCATGTTGCCTCAGGCAGACTGTGCTCTTAGCTGCTCTATGTCAGCCCCCCTTTCATGGCCATCTAGGTGACTTATTCCTGCATGAGCAGAAGAGGCAGCTTACTGGTTTTGTGGTGTAAAAATGAAGCATTTTGGATGGGACGAGGCTTGGAAAAAGACACTCAGCCTTCTTTGGGCGTGTGTCAGATATTCCTTCTCAGTGGCACTGTCATATTTTGCTTTTGCCCTTGTCATTTGGAAGAAGCTGCTGTAGAGGTTATTATTATTATTTGGTAGTTAATCTTAATTTCCGGTTGCTGACAATGTATTACTCATATTATTCCTGCCTTCACTAAGTTGTGTGTTTGTGATTGCATGTTTCTTAACTTTTTCTTTTTAAGAAAGGGAGGTTCAGATAATCCTCTGTAAGAAGTTTCAATGACTCCATCATTTGCCCTGGGAATGTAACTCATGCAATGTGAATTACACTCTGTCTTTCTCTCACAGTCCCTCGCTCTATCTCTACCTCTTTTTTTTTAGCCAGAGAAAAAAAATCCCTAACAGAAAAATCTGGAAGTCCTGGAAACATGCCTCTTGCTGTTTCAAAAGTAACTTTTCCAAACAAAACACATTCCTCCAGTTTGAAGCGATGGAGGGGGTTGGTCGGGGGTGGGTGGGGGGGGTTTCTTGAGCTGTAGAGCTGGGGGAAGACATTGCTGGTGTGCCTTGGAGAGTCGTATTTTGTTGATGAACATATGATTTGTGTAGAGAAGCCTATTTGGGGGGGGGGGGGGGGGATGTTGCAGCAGGTGGTCCCTAGTCATGCCCCCTGACCCATTTTAGTGGGAGGGTCAGGAGAGACACCCAGATGCCATGCTGGAAGCCTAGGAGAACATTGACACACATCATTAAGTCGATGTCACACACTACTTCCCATTCCACGTTCCTTCTTGGGGGTAACACATGGTGGAATCAGCTCGGGTGTTTTTTTTTCTTTCTCATATTTGTTTAACCCTGCTGTCTTGACCTGTAACGTTTAAGCCACTGTTTCACATGCATTTCCGTTTTTGGAGGTGGGAGTGAAAGACCAAAGAAATGCTATGTACAGCCACAGAGAATTTAAAAGCTCTGAAGCGTGCTGATGTCAGAAACGGGGGGAGCAGGGGGGGACACATGTCTGTACTTAGAGGGTGCTGGTAAATAGTTTTATCAACCTGCTCATGTAAGTGCTAATCGGCCAAGCTTTCTAACAGCTGCTTTTCAGACAATAGCAAGACAGTATTTCTTGTGAGTACGCAAAGTTCCTTACCGGTTGTGGTCTGAGGAATTCCTGAGCTCGCAGGCCCCTGTGGAATGTTGAAAAATTCAGTGGAATGGCTGTTTGACTGAAAGGTAACTGGATATTAAGATCTAAAAGTGTGTCAACTAATACAAAAATGACTATACATCAACATCAATACTACAGCCTTAGACTGAAGCTCCCCTTCTCATTTCCAGTGACTGTTCCATTTGATTGATGGAATCGGTTATTAAAAATTGTTGATGATGGTTTCAGTCTGGGAGGCGGAGGCAAACTGACAGAATTGGCTGACAGAGCTGCTGCAACCTTTCTTGAAAGAGAGTAAGTGACAGATGAAGAAACTTAAATCCATGGCAGAGAATAGCTTTTGGTAAGCAAATTTTAGAAGGTTAGATCTGTGTATGTAAAGTTCTCAGAGTTTGTGACCAAGGATAGCTGTCCTGTGAGTTCATTCCATGCTGAAATACTATTTTCCTCATTAGGAGTTGTATACTAGTGGCATTACAGGAAATTACATTGACAGTATCTGGAATTATTCAGGAACCAGATTAGCGATTTTTGTCTTTTAGTAAATTGTGTACTAGTTTTCCTTTTGCAGTGCTTGTAATTTCCAATTTTATCTATAATTTAGCATTTATTTTTTGAAATGGTGAATGAAAAGTAGAATATTGATGAATTGGGATTGTGCCGTTTGTTGGAAGTATTGCTTGCAAGAACAAGCAAGGTTTCTGATAAGGGTTATCCGAAACACAGTAGGATTCTTTGTTCAGAACTTTTCACATAAATAAGACCACTTGCTGACTTTCTAGTAGAAGACAGTAAGATAAAAGCAAAATTCCCTTCTTACTGTGTCTGCTTTTCAAGTAGCACTTTTGAAATTCACCCTGTTCCTTCAGCAGCCGGACTGATGGCATTTTAGATTTGACCTGTGCATCTGGGCATTTTAATGATTTAATTATGAAAATTCCTTTGGCAGGTTCGTGAAACAAATTTGCCAAATGAAGGTTAAGCAAAGTCTAAAAAGTTGCAGTCCTTACGTGAGCGTTTAATAAAATCATTAAATGTTTATTTTTATTGTTATAATGCTGTTAAGATGAAATATATTTTGGAACCTTTCAAGTGTTATGGTCGCAACAAGGCAAAATAATGATTAAGTAATAATAACATTTAAATTTTCTTTATCGGTTTGGCGGGTGAATAATTGCCGGTGGTTTTTTCATTTTTCCAATGAGTTTTTTTAAAACTTATACATAATGTCTGTAAAGTATTTGTATGACTTTTATTACAGAGATGTGTTGTTGTAAGGATGTGAACCACATCAGTTTGATCACCACGTTAAATGCTAGGTCCCAGGTCACACCGGGCACAAGTCAGGGACATTGTGAGTAGGATTCTTGTTTTCTGGGGGAAAAAAATAAAAGAATGCAAGCTACCAATGCATCACAGGCTCACTGGTGATTGGGCAAAATGTTCTTGTTATGGCTGGGAGACTTTTATAGTGAGAGAATCTGATGTGGTGGGCAGACTGAGGCCTGATTTTTGAAGGTCAGTCTGGTGGTATGCCTGTGGAGAGGGCGGGTACCTCTTGCAGGGCAGCAGGCGCCCGCAGAGGCCACCTTTCAGGCTGGCATAGATGCCAGTCTATGGCAGACATGCCCGTAAGTCTGCCAGTACAGTGGCGCTTTCACACGCTTGGCCCAGACATACATGCATATACAACCATTTCCTGTCTCCCGGCCACCTCCGGAAGCCAGTGTTATGGAAGGGAAGTGAATCCTGCTGTAAAGGCACTCCGGTTTGTAGGCGGCGGGAGGGGTACAGGCCGGAATGAAACGTGACCCGTGTCTTTTTGCCTGGCTGCACAAACATAAAGCCCCCTGCTGCCCAAGAGTCCCATGGGCAGCTTTGTCATTCACTCCCAGAATGCTGTTCTGTGATTTCAGGGGGCACTGGGATCTGGCTCTGCCGGCCAGCCTGGGGATTGCCCAACCGCCCCCCCCCCCCCCCCAGTGTTTGGCGGAGGATGCAGAATGCTGATTTAATCAGCAAAGAGAGTAAACAGAATGCCCCCCACCCATGCTGCTGGGCTCTTTGACCGCAACCTGGCCCACTCTCCTTTGAGAGGGGGTCATTTTCTGTCAGGCAGTATTTAGACCTTGCTCTGCTTTAGTTCTCCAGCAACAGTGACGTGTGTGTGTAAGAGAGAGAATGAGTGAGTGAGTGCGGGGGGCTCCTATCTAAATGCAGTTGGGAACAGCCTGCTAGCCCTCAGGTCCGCCCCTCAACCCTCCAGGGTGGAGAGAGTAGACGGACCCCTCCCATTCCCCACCTCTTCAAAGCTCAGTCCCATGACACTGGCCTTGAGTTTAGGATTACATGAGTTCGCTCTGCGTTAACAGCTCACTCCATTGGTATCAGTATCGCTTCGCAGCTTAGGGTCTTTGAGTAAGCCTCAGTTATGGGTTTGTGAAGCCAGGTGCCGTGTGTGTGCATGTATGTTTTTCGTCCTGCTTCCGGGCCCATTCTGCATGGCTCCAATTGATTTTGGGGGTGTGAAAAAATGTTCAGAGACAGAGCAGACCAAGCATAGTTGGACAATCAGGCGTCACATAAGAGGCACAAGACTAATCTGAACGGGATCTCTTACACATCAGGCCTGTAATCTGTATGTTCACTTTTACAGTTGGGGAGTTGTAGTGTGTGGGGGGGGGGGGGGGGGGACGCCCTTTTGGGCTTTAAGTTTTTTGAAGATGCCCTGTGACCTAGATATTACCCCTCTGGAGTGGTGAGGGCCCCATGTCGACACCCCGCAGTTTGCTCCTGTGTGCCTTAAACAGGGCTTTGTGGGGAGGTTTGAGACTTACAGACATTCTGATTCTTTCGGCTGCCCCCAATCAAACCTCCCAAGAAGAGCCCCCCCTTCAGGACAGTGGTCAGTAATTCCTGTCTCCTTGTCAGGGGCAGAGCTTGCATTACAGTGCTTGATGTACTGTAATGCCTGTGTGATGTGCTGCTTCATCTATCCCCCTCCTCTGTCTTTTCTCCACTCTTCACCCACATGCTATAATAAGCTGTGCTAAAAATGCTCCCTTTTGCTCTCCTAAAGATCCCGAAACACTTCCAGCTAAAACGACAAAGAATTCCCCACATAGCTTTTCCTTTGATCTCTTAGGCTCCCGGGAAGGCTTGGGTCACATGACTGTTCTCCTCCGATACGGCAGGGAGGTCATTTCTGAAGCAGCGTCTGTCTCCAGACGATTGAAAAACAAATGGCTTGATCGTTGTCGTTGCTGGTCCAGTCACAGTGAGTCTGGTCTAGCGGCTGGACACCCCCCCCCCCCCCCCCCCCCCCTTGAAGATGAATGAGTGCTGCTGAGCTGCCGTGTTTTCCACAGCCCTCCTCCCTCTCTGGCGGGGAACACAGGCCCTGTGTCCGAACCTACTGCTTACTCAATGGAAAATGGATGACGGGTCCCAGCCTGGAGTTTCTACTGTGGACCCCAGGGCACTGAGCCTTAACTTGCCGAGATGGGGAGGGGAGCTTTAGGCAGAGATAATGTTCCTCAGCAGACTGAGGCTCTGCAAGGAGAAGTATGAAGTACGCCATGGTTTCTGAGCCTTCAGTGAGATCATTTATACAAAGAAGGACAACCTAACTATCTAAAGACTTTGTTTGCCTTTTTCATACACCTTGTAGCATCATAGTTGTACCTGGGAAATCCTCCTTTGAACCGCTTATCATGATTAGTGCCACAGGGGGCTTAGAACCTATCCTCTGCAGCATTGGGCACAAATCTGGAGGGTATACCAGTCCATCACAGGGCATTCTAGACACCAGTTAGCCTAACTGCATGTCTTTGGACTGCAGGAGGAAACCAGAGTGTTGGGAGGAATCCCAGCGCACATGGGAAGGACATGCAAATACTACACAAACACAGCAGAAGTGGCACTCAAACCCTGAACTCTGCAGGTTAAAGGCAAGGCTGCCACTCTCTGAGATATCCAACCTGTTGTAGCATAGTAGCTTCCATGAATACAGAGTTCCTTTTACATTTTATAGGAAATGCTTTCGGTTAGTTGCGCATTCATTGTATACAATAAAAAATATTGGATAAGTCCACGTGCACAAATAACTAGCTGTTCATATGCGATGAGTGCTTTGCCGTGTCTGAGTGTTTTGGCACGTGTAGGAGGCAAAGCAGTTTCTGCTCTCGCTGCAAAATTTGGGGAGGGGGGACTGGAAGAGTGGATAGTTGTTTTTGTCAGATCTCAAAGAGCAACCTAAATTTTTGCCCATAGCTTTGGGAAGAAAAACAGTGGAAAGTTGGCTGGATTAGCTGCATGGCTGCTTGCTTCACCCTGGTGTGCTGTAAATCGCTTTCATCTGTGCTTTATCTGCTTAGCAGCTCTGCTACACCTGGCTTCCATCATTTTTACCAGGAATATGTACAGTTCAATACATATAAATATGTCGATCTCCTTTAACTTAATGGCATCTGGTTCTGCTGAATTTTTCTTCCTCAGTCTGTCATAGTAACTGCTGCTGATTGTTAGTAGAAAGCGTTTGTCACAAACACGTATTCTGAACAGATCTGATCAATTATTCATAATGTCCTGACAGTTGCAATGTGGTAGTTTACAAAACAAATGAAATATTCATGGGATAGTTCCTCCATATTTAGTTGGAATCTTTATTTGTGGTCTGTTTTGAATGTCTTATTTTTCTGGGGGAAAAAATATATATAATTAAAAAAGTAATTTGAAGGTGCAAGCTCTCTTGCAAGTTAGAGTTGGCTTTAAACTATATGCCTGAGGTGGAAATCCAGTGTCTGGGTGACTGAAAGGCTGCAGTCTGTTGTGACAAGGTGCTTTTTTACTTTTGAACACAGTGCCAAACGTGAGCGTCTCTGTGTAGACGGAGACATCTGCTGAGTGGATAAATAATCTGTTGTATGTTGGAGCATCATGGTGCTGGCTGCTATCTGGTCTCTGCTTTGGGGAGAGCTCATATTTATTTAGCAGACGTACATTTTTTGAGAAATTAGGGTCAGCCAGTCTATAGAGCAATTTGGGGTGAGGGCCTTACTCAGGGACCCAACAGTGAAACCAGGGCTCCAGACTACAACCATTTAGTCATGCTTTGCGACCATTTTTGGAGACTAAATTTTATAATTAGGTGCACCAGTGCGACTTGCAAATATGTGCCCCATTTATATCATAGGAGAATTTGTGTGTACAGTATGTGTGTGTGGGGAGCTTACGAAATTATTCAGAACTCACAATCAGGATCTAGGTTCCTGAATTTCAGTGGGGAAAGTGCTTCATGAAAAAGGCACAACAGCAGCATAATCTGTGCAGTGACAGATGACCTGACAGAACAGCTGTTGACTTTACGTTTACCTTTGTAATTATTGTATTATTTGGTGTTTTTAGGTGCTTTCACACTGGTCCTATGCTGGACTTTTGAAGCTCCTGGCCACTTTCATGTGTCACTTTCATGCTTCGCAAAAGAACTGGGACCTTTATGCTAAACAAGCCTGGGAGACACAAAAAGATTGTAGGTTAAACTTCACACATAATTCAAAACTATCCCACCAACCCAGAACAATGGAGGATGAACAAGTTGTTTTGTTAGTTATTTTGGAGAGCAATCTCAATCAAAACAGGATAACAGTCTTTTACTTATATGTTACTCATAGAACTCACAACGTTTGCACAACGTTTAATTTCATTATTAAATCTGGCTGGCAGATCAATCTTTCTGCTTCACAGAATAAAAAACAATGTAACATTCTGCTAATAAGAGCTGGCAAGTTTCATCGCCTGGAAAAAGTTCCTGCAGTGTGAAACCACCTTATCTTTTAAAAAGCACCATTTAACTTTGTGACTGATCCCTTTAAAATACATTGCATGGTTATTTCTGTAAATTGTGTATTTATTACCGAAACATTTATCAGGAATACAGTTAAGATGGAAAAAAATAAGTGTGTTATATATTGCATGTCGATTTAAGTGGTGTGCCTAAATTTTGTGCTGGTGCTTCTAAAATTTTCAGTAAGGAGTACGTTGACTGGAATTCTTTGTCACCAGGTAACCTCACCTAATCAATTTGACAGGGAAATCCACTGAAATCAGGCCATGGGACTTGCTGTCCCGCTTCCCCGCTCTTGGTCTGCTTCATTTAACCCTTCAACCAGCTTGACTTCTCTGTTCCTTATGTTTTTTTTTTCCATCCCCTGAAAAGAGTTTGCCTGAACATTGTCTGCTCTCCTCTTCAGAAGCTTATGTTTGTCTGCCCCCGTGTGGCACTCCAGTGAATAACACAGCACTGCTCCAGCCTCGATGAGGGCAGCAAGGGTTTGGGATGATGTAATGGGCAGGGTAGAATATAGGCAGCTTATATTGCATTGATGGCTTGCTTACTGGATACTCTAGTCTACATTCTGCTGTAGCCAGCTACCTCCCTGAGCGCCGTGGTTTTATGTTACCACCCCTATCCGGATTACACCCTGACAGGGGTTGTCTTGTAACACACCCAATTCAGATGGGCCTCATACAGGGGTGAGTTTACATCCCCCCTCTCTTCCATGTCCAGATCCAGCCGTAAATGAGTGTGGTGCCGAGAGCCCAGCATGAAGAAAGCAAGCAGGCCAGCCTCCACTAAAGCCCAGAGTGGAGAGCGGGGCAAGGCTGAAGGGGGATCGGCAGGCACAACAGGGAAGGCTGCTGCCAAGACGTCTGGCGTAGCGCCGTTATCCAAGGTATGTGTCAAACTCTGCTTCCAGACTTTTTCTCTGCCCATTCTCTTTGTGTATTCTCATCCTGATTTTCTGAATGGCTTTGCAGACTAAAAGCAATGATGACCTCCTAGCTACAATGACAGGGGCAGCTCCAGTCAACAACAGCACCGTCACCAAGGGCAAGAAGGGCAGCTCCATCCACCCGTCCTCCACAGCAACTAGCTCTGGGAACCCCGAGGGCAAGCCGAAGACAAACTCTGGTTTGCTTGTAGTATTATAATAATAATAATAATAATAATAATAATAATAATAATTATTATTATTATTATTATTATTATTATTATTATTATTATTATTATTATTATTATTATTTTTATTATACTTCTGCAGTTGCTTTATGGACCGAATCATCATTTCTGCTTGTTTCTTCCCCTCTCCCCTCACCTTTGATAAGGCTCTTCCACCAAACGTGGCACCTCTGTGACCTCCAAGGACCCCAGCTCATCCCGGGACCGACTGCGGAACTCCAGGACCTCTGGCGGTCGAAAGCTTTCAACGACGACAGCAACTGCAGCAGGGCCCACCGACGCAGTACAGGCCAAGCGTTCCCGCAGCCGCACCCTGGCAGAAACTGAGTCCCGCATGAGCAAGTCCAAATCAGACAGCCAGATTGGGGATAAGGCAGCGCTGGAGGCCAGGGTAAAGGACCTTCTGGGTCTGGCCAAGAGCAAGGACGTGGAAATCCTGCAGTTGCGCAATGAGCTCCGGGGCATGCGAGCGCAGCTGGGCCTGGGGGACGAGCCTGCAGATGAACGGGCTGACGATGAGGACAGGCCGCAGGGCAGGGAAGCATCTGCCATCACAGCTGCTGATGTGGAGTCCACCCTCCTTTTGCTCCAGGACCAAAATCACAGTATCCGTGATGAACTGAACCTGCTGAAGAATGAGAACCGAATGCTGAAGGACCGGCTTAACGCTCTGGGCTTCTCCCTGGAGCAGCGACTGGACGGGCCGGACAAACTCTTTGGCTACCAGTCTGCAAGTCCTGAGCCAGTGACGGACGGTGGCCACAGTGACCGCGGTGGTGCCCTAGCCTCATCCGTGGAGGGCTCGGCCCCTGGCTCCATGGAGGACCTGCTGGTGGAGCACCAGCGCAGCAGCTCCGTGGACAACCTAGACAGTGAATCCAGTGAGGTTTACCAGCCTGTCACTTCCAGCGACGACGCACTGGATGCTCCCTCTGGCGCCTCTTCCTCTTCCTCCGAGTCAGAGGGTGCACCAAGCCGCGAGCGGTCACGGAAGGGCAGCAGCGGCAACACGAGCGAGGTGTCGGTGGCCTGCTTGACGGAACGCATCCACCAGATGGAGGAAAACCAGCACAGCACAGCCGAGGAGCTCCAGGCAACCCTCCAGGAGCTGGCCGACCTGCAGCAGATCACGCAGGAGCTTAACGGCGAGAACGAGCGGCTGGGTGAGGAGAAGGTCATCCTCATGGACTCTCTGTGCCAGCAGAGTGACAAGCTGGAGCATCGGGGTCGGCAAATCGAGTACCTGCGCTCGCTGCTAGAAGAGCATCATGTGGCCTACTCCATGGACGAGGATGTCAAGAGCGGCCGTTACATGGAGCTGGAGCAACGCTACGTGGAGCTGGCAGAGAGTGCCCGTTTTGAGCGTGAGCAGCTGCTGGGTGTGCAGCAGCATCTCAGCAACGCGCTGAAGATGGCTGAGCAGGACAACAAGGAAGCCCAGGAGATCATCGGCGCACTCAAAGAACGTAACCACCACATGGAGCGCGCCGTCGAGTCCGAACGGCAGGAGCGGGCAGCTGCCGTGGCTGCGCTTGAGGAGTGCAAGGCTACAGCGGCCAGCGACCAAGCCGAGCTTAACCGTTGCCGGGTACAGTTGGAGCAGGAGCGCCAGAAGGTGGCTGAGCTCTACTCCATTCACAACTCTGGTGATAAGACCGACATCCGGGAATTACTGGAGAGCGTGCGCCTCGACAAGGAACAGGCTGAAGGCGAGGCCACCAGGCTGAGGGAGGATCTGGGCCACACCCGCAACGAGGTCGCCCGACTCCAAGACACCCTCAGCAAGGTGAAACCTACTCCTTAGGGTCTGGCCCACTGTCAGAAGCATGTTAGTTTGGGATCGTTGCAGGATTTAAAATTTTGTGTGCAAAAACTTTGTGTGCAATGCAGCTTTGACGTGATTTGCATAAATGCGTCTTTGCCCCAGTAGTCATAAACATTGTCTTAATGGGGTCCTATTATGCTTTTCCAGTTTTTTCCTTTGATTTAGTGTGTTATATAGCTTTATGTGCATGAAAATGGTCTGCCAAGTTTTAAGGTCCAAAGAACGTACCAAATGGAGTAACTCACCACAAAACCCACTCTCCTCTAATCTGCCTGAAATGCCATGTTGGAATTTCAGTCCTTACTTCCGTGACATGGTGAGGTCACCTGGTAACAGAATGCTTATTGGCCGCCTACGTGCATGGATCTGTCTGCAGACTGAAAAATGGCTGTAATGGGTACAGCAAGCTGAATTGGACAAACTGACCAATCAGAGCACATTAGGCTCATTGGGGATGGGGCTTAAAACTTATAGGCAGTGAATAGAGATGTATAGCATGACAAAAATAATGTGTTTTTGGAACACTGAAGCATGTAAGTTTATTGTATTGGAACCCAAAAATAAAATTATGAACAGTGAAAATGAGCATAATAAGGCCCCTTTAATAGAATAGAATAGAATAGAATTCAACTTTATTGTCATTGCACATGTCACAAGTACCTGGCAACGAAATGCAGGTAAGAGTAGGCTAGTGGTTAGTTCCCTACTCCAGGTTGCAGTATTTCGCTTGACCTTGTTCCTGTGCCTGGGTATCCCTGCTTCGGTGTCTGCATGCCTCCAGTTGGACGAAGAATACCGGGATTTCAGGGATGAGCTTCAAAAACAGTTGGCAGAACAGAAACGAGCCCTGGACAAGCAGCGTGAGGAGCTGGAGGAGAAGGACACAGAGATTGGGGACATGAAGGAGACCATCTTCGAGCTGGAGGACGAGGTGGAGCAGCACCGGGCGGTCAAGCTGCACGACAACCTCATCATCTCTGACTTGGAAAGTGAGTGTTGGAGCCAGGAGGGGCGCGGGGGCTTTGAGGGAGAGGGCGGCCTTTTGTAAGGCTCCCATGGAGTAACCGTGGGCTCTGTGCTGGGGTAACACACTATTCCGGTTCTCTAAGATGAGTGATGAACATGCTGTGTGTGGGTCTGTGGGTGATCAGAAGGTCACCGGATCGAATCCTATGGTCAGCAGAGTGATTTCTGAGAGAGGCTCTTCACCCCCAGTTTCTGCAGGGACCCTGCTTTTCTGAATGTGCATCTCTTTGGAAAAGAGAGTCTGCTAAATCAATACATGTAATATGAAATCATTATTCCAAACATTTCCTGGTGAAATTCTGCAGATGTGCTTCATCTAACAAAAATCCTTGGAACCATCAAGGCGATTGACCTGTGGATACTGGTATTCACTTGTAGTTGTGTTTTCTGCCTCCATAGATTGAAGAAAAGCAGGGTACAGATAAAATGCTAATGAACACTAGATGGAGCCAAACAGCTATTTTCAGCCTGCACAGCTCAGCGACAATGATTCTTTGGTCACAGCTGGAGTCACCGTGCTGGTGGATTGGCAGCATGGTCGTTCAATCAGATGTTTTACTGTCTTGTAGCTCCAGAGTCTAAAGTTTAACCCCAGATCAGCTTATGTGAGATGTCAGTTTCTCATTATAGCCAAATACAGTCAAATAAAAGCATAATGTTTTTTGCTGCAAGTCACTTTCCAGCTGAAGTCAGACAGGTGAAGTTGTTTTTCATGTTTTCTTTCAGACTCTGTAAAGAAGCTGCAAGACCAGAAACATGACATGGAGAGAGAGATAAAGATTCTGCACCGGAGGCTGCGGGTGAGTGTTTGGTAGCAGATGCTTAGGGGGTCTCTGGGGGTGGGGGGTTGTGATCACTAACGAGTTCACCACACCTTGTGCACAGGAGGAGTCTGCGGAATGGCGCCAGTTCCAGGCCGACCTGCAGACTGCTGTGGTCATCGCCAACGACATCAAGTCGGAGGCCCAGGAGGAGATCGGCGACCTGCGTCGGCGTCTGCAGGAGGCCCAGGAGAAGAACGAGAAGCTGAGCAAAGAGCTGGAGGAGCTGAAGAACCGCAAGTACGTAGGACGGGCAGGGCTAGGCATGGAGGGGGCGTGGTCCCCAGCACGGTGCCTGAACCGGCTGGTGTGCACCCACAGGCAAGACGAGGAGCGGGGCCGTGTGTATAACTACATGAATGCAGTGGAGAGGGACCTGGCGGCTCTGCGTCAGGGCATGGGCCTGAGCCGGCGCTCCTCCACCTCCTCTGAGCCGTCACCCACCGTCAAGACCCTCATCAAGTCGTTCGACAGCGCCTCACAAGGTGCCCGTCGCCAAGCCAAACTCTTTGCTCCTGGCCGTGTGACACGTTGAGCCCTCCGTCTGCAGGGGACGTCTCCTTACTGGAGTGTGTGCTTGCAGGTCCAGTCCCCACCACGTCGCCCCCTCCTGCTGCAGCCGCTGCTACCACCACACTTCCCCGGACTCCCCTGAGCCCTAGTCTGCTAAAAACTCCCCCTGCGGCCGCTGTCTCACCTATACAGGTAGGGTCACCTGGGCATGATGTGACGTACGGGTGGTCCTGTAGGTCCTCCTTGCACTTGCTGGTATGTTATCATGCAATAAAGTGCTGCCAGTTTAAATAATTTGTTTGGGATTCTAGGCCTTAAGGTTCATTCCCACTATGCACGGTGAGTTTTCCCAATTGCGAGTTCTGCGATTCTGTGCAATGTATGATGTTCCCACTAGTGTGCTGCTTTGCAGTGCATTTTGAAAACACACTGCTGCATGCATTTCTCTGCATTTCGTATGTGTTTTTTTTTTTTTTTGCTCCCTCTTTCTCCCCACAAACACTAGGGACAATCAAGTACAGTCCTAGAAATGACTAATACAATGCAACGTTAAAAATGAGACTTAAATGCAGAAAACTGCATGCTGGAAAAAAAACACACGTCATTGTGTTGGGCTGCATTGCATTTTTTGGCTTCCCTAGTGTGAACATACCCTAATTCGTGGTCGACACAGGCAGCTAGCTAGACAGATATATGATGGGAGTGGGGTCCTTCACAGGAATGTGATCGCCAGGGTTGACTCGACTGGTTTATTCTTATGGAACAGTCGCTATGTTCTGCGTGTTGCATGTGTTTTTGTGCTAGTAGGGTGCCATTTGACTGGCACATCCTGTCCTCATTTCAAAACTGTCCCGTCCCCCCTCGCAAGCCACCAAAACCTTGCTGATAGCCGTCCTTCCTTTTCCTGCCGTCACCGCAGACAGTCTCTGGCCTCCGTCCAGCCCAGACCTAATGACAGAGACCAGCTGACTGGGGAGAGTTTATCTATGCCACAATTGTGTTCTTATTTGCTTCTGGGAAAGTAGGGGTTTGTCGTGCCATAAAATGTGGCTTTTCTGCTCTGGCTGCCGCCACATTTGTGACTCGTATAGTCCTCGAACACCTGTTGGGGAGATGGCGTCCACAGCTTCTCGGGCTCCTCTAATGGCAGCCATTTCTCCCTTTCTGTGCCTTCGGCACATGCTCTTTCAGGCATCTCGGGACTTTCTGAATTGTTGTTTTGTATTCGTGTCTTGTGATAAGCATTAGGCTTTGGTTTTGTAATGCGAAGATTTTATGTAGCATCTCGACAAGATAATTGTTACCTCGAGCTCTTAAGCCTTTTTTGGGGGATTGATATCACAATATCTGTCATGAATGTATGTGAGATTGGAAATGGGCATATCTGTAAAAATCGTTTGAGATTTCGGATGTATAGCCATAAAGCTTATAATACTTGTGCATGGTAAATGCCTTATACCATCATTAGTCTGGGATATTAATAAGCGTGTAAAAGCTTTAGAGGCAGAAACGTCTGAGAATCATGAATGAGTGTCTCTGTATGCCAACACAGGAAGACACTGCTTGGGCCACCAAGGTGGTGCAAAACTTAAAGGGTTTGCCGTGGATCCTAAGAGAGGCTCGTTCCTTGTACCTTTGAGCCCTGTATTTTTGCTGAGCTGATTCAAACGCACTGTGCCCTCCTTTATTCCAGAGACACACCATGAGCGGGTCCATCTCCACTCCGAAGCCCCTCCCCTCCCTTGGCGACAAGAGGCCCGCCTATGCGGAGATCAGCGTGCCAGGTGGGTTTTCCGGGGACCCTCAGCAGCGGCCCCGCCACCTCCCTCGCTTATCTTCCTTCTGCCTCCCTCAGCAGGGCAGTCAGCATTCATTTTAGCTCCGTTTCGGGTAGGAGCTGAGTGTGTTTCTTTAAAGGCCCCAGGGTAGGAGGCGGCCCTCAGGAATGCCGGTCTCACTGGCTGAAAAACATACAAATTTGCAGGTATCCAGTTTCCCAGCAGCGTGGCCCAGCTGCCTTGAAGCCTGCCTGAGCAATGGCACTTTTCATGTTGCTCACCCGGCCCAGTCCTTTGGCCATGGCGTCGCTCTGTCTGATCCAGCGTGCCGTTGTTTGTGGGCAAAGCTGCGCTCCTTGCTTTTGTGAGATCAGACCGGATTGCTCCATCACTCACCAAGACGCACCGGTCATATGTGGCTGGTTTTCCTCTGTGCTACGTGTTTCCGCGACGTCTCTTGTCCTGCTTACGTCAGTCGGGGAAAAAAATTAAAATGAAATACCGTGAGACGGCCGCATCTCCAGTGTCGCATCCCTCACTGGTGTTTTCTCACGGCTCCGGCCACCGTCCTGGCAGGAAGTGGCCTTTATTTATCGTTCTCTGTGGTCAGGGTGAGGGTCTCCCTGGCGTCTGCTACTGCAGTCTATCATTTTTTGAGACTCCTGGGGTTTAGGAATGGACCACTTGGGAATGGGGTGGAGAGCAAGACATCAGGGGCACTAAAAAGTGTCAGTTTAAAGCTTTGTCATAAGATGCCCCTCCCTCCTTTGATTTTATTATGGTGCTTCGTGGTAGACGTGCAGACCAGGATGTTCTACTCCCCCCGCACCCCACCCCGTTCTACACCCCCACCTTCATACCATAATTACCAAACACCCCCCGCAGTGATATAGCCCAGGGGCAGCATCTTCAGAACAGGCAGGCTCACCCGTGTGGCGGGCTTACGCTCATTTCACAGGAGAGCCACACAGCTGGAAGGTGCCACAGGCCAGCAATTACCTGTGTTTTAAAGGCCTCTCGCCCCACCCTTCTCATTTAGAGCCTTTTTAAATGAAATGCAGCTGGTTGAGACCTCGGGGTTCTGCGATAGGGAATATGCAGAATTACCCTTGACTGATTTAAATTTAACAAAAAAAAAACACAATTTGCATTTGTTATCAAAGCCCATTACTGGTAACCTGCCACTGCCCCCTAGAGCTTCAGCACAGACATCACGCAGCCGAATCGTTCCCCAACAGTGTCGGATGGCGCACTGTGACATTAATGCTGATCAGCCTCCAAGCTTTATAACCAGGAGTGCAGTGTGGTTTCCTCCCTTGTCATGTGACCATGATGTCATATGGCTGATTGCTGCCACCCACCGATGATTCATCTGTGTTGGTGTCAATTCAGAAGGTCAAAGTGGATTTTACTTAAAGCGAGTTTCCCAGAGACTCGGGGGGGCTTCAGTTGACCAACTGTGGTCAGGAAGCCATGTGGTGGGTGATGACATTGAGGTCAGAATAACCATGGTGATTTGTGTGTGTAAGGACAGTTTATGAATGGCGTGGATCTCCATCATTTGCTCACTGTAGACAACAGATAGAGGAAGAAATTGGAATGGATGTAGCATTGCAACTAAAATCTGTGTCTGTCACTCCACCGCAGTACATTTCACAAAGAGCATAAATGATCTGGTGACTGGCCTTGTATTCTGGTGTGAGTATCATCCACACACTCACTGTCTGTTCGTTAAGTCTAGGAGAAATCGCACATTAACTTGCTAGAATGTGTTTAGGCAAAGGTTACCTGTCGATTAGGTTACCATCTCTGCTACAGGCCTGGATGAAGAGGCTGGTTGGAATGGTTGATTAAAAGTGCCAAAGAATGAAAATCTGCCTTGACCTCGGCATAGCTGAATATGGAGAGATCGGTGCGTGGAACTGATATACTGTGAATCTCAAACACAGTTGTTCCCTCTTTCAAATATAAATATGTAAAAGAAGGTGGTAAAATGGGATGATTCATAAATCTTAGGCTGTTACGTAACTGTCGTAACTACGCCCCCAAACTTAATATACACCATCCCACTTTCAAACCCAATGGACCTGCACAACCTGTAACAGATATTTTCTCTCTCGGGGGGCATGCATGCAGCTTCCATAACTGCACCATTTGCGAGCTTGCTATTTGGAGTTTTTGAAAATTGCATGATGAAGGTTAGCACTATAAAATCATTTGTTGTGAGAGGTACAACATATTTACAGTGTACTTGTTATGATGCTGAAAACGAAGTTATGACAATGCTGATGTTGTACCTAGGCTGAAGTAGGAGTATTATAGCTATGTGTGGCAAAGTTGTGTACAGAGTACAAAATAACAGCAATGATAAATGCACAGTATAGGAAATATATAAACCAGTAACTGTTAATATCATTATCAAGTATAATGTACTGTATGTAAATTTATGTGCTTTTGCATGATTGGCTGTGTAGTAGGTTTGTTTATACCAGCATCACCACAAACACGTGAGTAATGCGTTGCCATATGACGTCACTAGGCGATTTTATTAATTTTTTTCTAGCTCCAGTTTAATCTCATGGGACCACAGTCGTAAATCCTGTTCATCATTGACCGAAATATTGTCATGCAACACATGACGGCAGAGATGTTGGTTCTGTGTGAGTCATCGCAGTGCCTCACTATAAACCAGCCAATCAGAGCAGAGCTTATCAACATATTAATAAGCCCACCAAAAAAGGGAAAACGGCATGTTTAATTCTAAGGCCAAATAATAGGGTTGTAAATTCCCCCTGTAAAGCTGCTTCTGGCACCTTCTTTGTAGACACCAGAGAACGATTTAAAATACCGAAAAAAATACACCTTTAACAAAATTTATAAATAGGACATGTGATGGGTTGATGTCTTTGCAAGCTGCGTTTTGTCACCTGGATGACAGAGTTGATGTTCACCTCAGTCTTATGTACAGAAATCAAAAAGCTAATCAGAGTTATCATAAAAGCTACTTCTGCTTGCTGGTCGCAATGACTCGTGATGCAGTGTTCTCTGAAATATACGATTGGTTACATATTTAGTGTTGGCCTAAAGACTAGCGATTAAGATTCATCTTTTAGACATCTTTAATATTGCCTTGAAGAATCCCAGCAGTGTCAAGGATTTGGGGATTTATTTTGTCATCAGTCTTCATGGAAGTTTACTAATTGTTTGTATCTGTTCTGTTCATTATCTGATATGTTTTGGGAATAGAGAATAAATCCTTCAGTAGGTCTTGTAAACAGACTTCCATTGGGGGCTTTCTGCATGTCCTGCTCTCTACCCCATAGCAGAACACCTCCTCCGTGGCCCTCCAGGCAGTCGTCCTGGGTCTGCCCTGCAGAGGGTCTCCAATATGGACTCCACCAAGGCCATATCAGGTTTGTGGGCATGTTTCTGTGTGTGTGTGTGTGTGTGTGTGTGTGTGTGTCTCGCTCTCTCTCTCTCACTCTCTCTCTGTTTGTATTTATCTGTCGTGTGTGTGTGCATATGTGTGTTGTTTTTTTACTGCTTGTGTGTGCATATTCACATCAGCTGTGCCATCCAAGACCTCAGGGATTTTCTCTGAAGGCGACTTCCTCATTTGACTGCTTTGCTAGGAATAAATTATTTAAATAATGGCTGAGTCAGGTATTGATTTAATCCCCTAGATAAGCTCTTACAGGATGGACCAAGGCTGGACGAAGGCTGGACGGTTTCACTTCTGCTTTCGCTTACCCCCAACATAGAACAGTAACGCAAACAATAAATCCTTTCAGGACAATGGGCTGCTCTCTGTGTAGACTTCACCACTGAGTGGGTCACTTGCTGTATTTCCCACGATGTGGCTATCATCACAAGCCTCTACCTCCAGGGCTTCCGGTCCCAGTTAGATGCTTTACTATTATTATTATTATTTTTTTATTTAAGGCTTATTATTTTTGGAACTTGGATGGAAGCCAATTTATGATGACGATATGCTTGACTTATTAGACTTAAGTTAATGATAGTCTTGTGTCCCTCTTTTTCACACCTGAGACTGAACAAGAGCAGCTGCCTGTGGGGGGGGGGAAACAAAAAAACAAACAGAGTGATTTTAAGTGGGACCTGTTGCTGGCAGGATGGCACAGGGGGCTGTGAGAGCTTTAATTGGCATTCGCAGAAGCATGGCTGGAGCGCAGGCGAGCGGGGGGATGCTTTGTTAGGGAGTTACTCCAGTTGCATGAAGTCTGTCCTACTGCGTAATGTAATGGCAAAGCTATTAAAATAATCACAAAGCCCAGAAGTGCCACCCAGCCCTGTGAATTAAGACCAGCAGGGGGTATAGTGGTTAAGGAGCTGAACATGCAGGTTTAAACCCCAGGACTGGGAAATGCCGTCAAACCAATCTTTGACTCTGTAACTTTCCAGATCGCGTGCCAAAACCCCCCCGCCGTGTTGGTTCAGGAGAACCCAGGAACATTGTGTCACTTCCTCTGCCTTCCATAGTGTCCCGTCGGAGCAGCGAGGAGGTGAAGAGGGACATCTCGGCCCCAGAGTCGGCAGCTGCCGCTTCACTGATGGCCATGGGCGGGACCCCCAGCCAGCTTTCCTTGGCCTCGTCATCACCCACCGCTTCGGTGACCCCCACTACACGCAGCCGTCTCCGGTGAGGGCACATTAATGTGACTGGGTCCTCACCATGGTGCCATTACAGATTATGGGCAAAAAAATGTGTGTACGAGAACCATTTAAATTAATTAACTAAATAAAATTCTTTTGGACTGCTTCTCCTGTAAATGAAATGTCGACTATAGTTAATACCGAAAAATTAATTTATTGTTGTTAAACAGTTTCCTGAAAACAGAGGCAATTTTGTGACATGCTTTTGTCCTTCTGTCCTTCACCGCTCATTCGTTTTGCAGACTCTCTCAGATCCACCTTATTTTCCCAGTTTCTGCTCTAGTGACAGATTCCTCCATCATCCTCTATCTCCCTTCATCTTCTATCATTTCAATAGTTAATCATTTAAATTTCAGAGTATCCATCTGTCCATACATCTTCCAACTGCCTTTCCAGTACAGCGTCAAATAGTTTATGGTTTTATCGTCACGTATTCAGAAAAGACGATATGCATAATTCCGTTAACAATGAATCTATTAACATTACAGTAGTGTGCAAAACATTAGTTATGCAAAGGGGGACCAGATGCAGGTTATTGGTTGTTTAGCAACCTGAAGGTATGCCCCGATAGCACCTTCTGGAAGTGCGGAGTGTGAGGAGGTCGTACTCTGGGTGGCGGGCATCCCTGATGATGGACTCGGCCCGCTTCTAGCAGCGGGAGAGGTAGGTTGGTGGTAGGTGAGGGACATGAGGGCTGAGGATCTTCGTGGCCAGCAGTTTGAGGTCCTGAGCTGTTATGTTACCCAGCCACACCATCATGCTTCCGGTCAGGAAGCTCTCAATGGCACAGTGGTAGGTCACCAGGGTTTTGGTTCCCAGCCCAAAGCTCTTCAGGTGCCTTAAGGAGGATAGCCTCCGCTGAGCTTCCATGAGGATGCAACTGCTGATGAGAGACCATGAGAGGGAGCCAGTGACCTGGACGCCCAGGAACCTGAAGCTGCTGAGTGACTCAGTGGGAGATCCATCAATGAGTAGTAGGGAGTTAAGACCTCTGGTCTTCCTGAAGTGAACAATGATCTTCTTTGAGTTGTTGACATTCAGGGAGAGGTTGTTATCGTGGCACCATTCTTTTATCTCCCTGCTGTAGGCAGGCTTGTCATCATCGCTGTAATCATGGTGGTGTCACCTGCAAACTTGTGCTTTTCCACATAGTCCATGGTGAACAGGCTGCACAGCAGCCACCTTGGGGAAGGCCAGAGGGCCGGCAGCCGCCTTGGGGAAGGCCAGAGGGCCGGCAGCCGCCTTGGGGAAGGCCAGAGGGCCGGCAGCCGCCTTGGGGAAGGCCAGAGGGCCGGCAGCCTATCACAGGACCTGTTGGTGGCACAAGGCAGGACAACAGATACCCTAGATGGGAGGGTCTCATGAAATACAATTGTGAAAAAGTATAATCACAGCAGTGATCAGCTATGCTCAGTATTAATTTAAAAAGATGATTATTGTAATGGAACGGTCATATAAACGCCACAGGATGTAGACCTAGCAAAACCATCTTTGTATGACTGTCATCAGTTGACTGGTTCAGTCACTGTGTCATCTTGTTTACTCTTTTTAAGTATCTTGCCTGTTCCATCTCTTCACCTGTTTTCAAGCCTTGTATTCCAGCTGTTTTGTGTGTGGACTTTATACTTTGACCCAAACCAAAGCAGCCAGTATAGCCTTTTTTAAGAGGTCAGTGAAAGTCTTGTGACTTTGTTATCAGTTATGTTCGTTTGTACACTGATCAGTCAGCTAGCTGGAGTGCACCAGGCGCTTGCATGCAGATTTAGGGGGTGATTTCTAGTTATTAGGCCACACTTTCTTAAGAGTGTATGTACTTTTATTGCATGATTCCTTCTCTCCAAACTAGCCATTTTGGATGACCCTATGACAGTAGCCGTTTGAGCCTGTCAGTAATTAGCACGCCTGCTCGTTAATGGTTGATTAACCCTGCCTGGAGAGGTTGTAATGCGTCCTATACATTTTTTTTCTTGTTGTCCTTTAACTTGTTTTTGTTTCCATTTCGGAAAGTCAGCACAGTGAGAGAGGAACAGAAGGGAGGGGGCTTTAGAATGAGGTCCGGCGTCATTAGTGGGAAAGAGGAAAGCGGGTCAGTGACATGGAGTCCGTGTCGACCTCAGGGAGCCATCGAGCTCCGGAATGTACCGCTGGACTGAACAGGCCAGGACCCCACACATTCCAGAATTATCCACGCTGATGCTTGTTGGTGGGGGGGGGGAGGGTGGGGGGTGGGGGGGGGGGGTGCTGCTGCACGTGTGAGCATGCGTATCTGTCTGTTTCTGCGCCCCCATGCTCATCCCTTCTCAACAGTTTATCTGTTCAAACCACGGCTGACGCAGTGCCGTGCGGGTGTAGTTTAAGGGGGTGCCGGTAATGTCTTCCTGTCCCCTGTCAGGAAAGGCTAAGGGGCCAGGGCTCCATCTCCCTTTTTTACGGTTTTCTTCCTTTGTCTGGATGACAATGCTGCAAATGTGTGATTTAGGTCTGCTTCCCACTGAATGAGAATTCCTCTGTCAGTCCTGAATAACAGAATCCCAGTATCTCCTAAAGATACGTGCAGTGAGCATCCTCTTATATGGCATGAACAGCTCTCATCTTCAGCGTCCCATTGTTTTTTATTCCTTACTCCGTGGTTTCCTTAGGCTCCTGACTTGAGTCTTTTGCTTTAGGTTCCCCTGCCCCTACATCCACAGGCCATCTTACCTGATGACTGGTTCCTGTGTCCCCTTTCCACCCCTAGGGAGGAACGCAAGGACCCTCTGTCGGCGCTGGCACGGGAATATGGCGGCTCGAAGAGGAACGCTCTACTCAAATGGTGCCAGAAGAAGACTGAAGGATATCAGGTACAGGTCGTGTTTAGGGGGTGAGGAATCCCATGCATCCTGTAGAAGATTGGTTTGGGACTCCTGGATCAAGTCCCAGAGATAGACTTGAGCCAAAATCTGTATACAATCACTTCAATAAAAAAGACAAATGGGACACTATGATCCAGCTCATAAATTGCACCTTTGCATGGAAAATGCAGTGAAGACCATGGACAGTGGGCTTTTGAGCAGTTGAAGCAGTAATGTTGTCACGTGAGCCAATATGAATCCAGTTCATACCCAGCAGATGCACAGTGACGGGGCACTTATTGTCTGGCTTGGTTTAGATTCTCTCTGCTGTTTAGAGGATGAGGGCCTTGAGGGCTTTTCTGGGGTCTGGTGATAGCCTGATGCTGTATTGTGGCCATATAGTTGAAATATGTATATATAAGTATAATACACACACACACACACACACACACACACACACACACACACACACACATATATAATGAATAGTAATGGGCCATGCTTAGTTTATAAGGCCTTTCGCCAGCTGCCATATGCTAGCTTATTCAGGGAAGGTCACGCTCTTATCTGCCAGCTGTTTTCAGCATATGCTTGGTCATTTGGAAGGCTTTGCGTGGGCTCATGCAAACAGTCCTCTCTAATATATATTTTATTTTATTTTTTATGGGGGGGGGCACCCTGTGAGAAGTGACAAAGCTTTCTTCCTTGCTTCACATTCTGACCTTACCCTCAGCTGCTTGCTGATGGCCATTTGTATGGATGCTGTTCCAGAAGGGAAGCATTCAATGTTACTGAATTCCAGCCAGGACCTGTTCTGGCGCCTCCCCTCCCCTGCCCCCACGTTTTTTTCCTTCTCCATAGTAATTGGACATTGTCTGCTGCCTCTGTGTGCCTACGATCCTGGGGGTGTTGTACACACAGGCACGCTCTGAACCATATGGATCCCATTAGCACGTGTAATGCTAAAAGCTAGCCTCTTCACCTGAGCCACACACTCATTTGTATTAGAATTGTACCAAAAATTCCCTGTCCTCCCCATTTCTTTTTACTGCCATGGTTTGAGGAAGTGCGTATTTGTACAGGGGAGAGTTGGCTAATTCGCCGTCTGATGTGCTAGACATATATATGGTTCCTAATTTCTGTGGAATGTCATCGTTTCCCATATTAGGTCACCATTAGGTTTGCAGTGTATGCTGTAGTGGTTTAGTTATGGAATGGTTTGTGTTAAACAAATGCTGGAAGTGTCAGAAATCCAATCCAATCAGGGTGAAACACACAGAAATGGCTGCCCTCTACCCTCCTACCTGTACTGTCAATGCAGATGTAGGTGTGTTGTACACTGGCTGGTTGGGAGACGAGTGAACGTGAAGCAGACCCAGAGCTCCGTGCTTTAAACGTGAAAGAGTCCTGTTGGGCAGCTGTCTATGGCCCCGGGGTTGGAAATGCTGAGAGGTGGGGCTTCTTCATTCCCTCCCCGCCCTGGGGGTATCTTCCATGTCAGTCTCATTTGGAGGGATGCACTCATGTGGCTGGCAGCTGAAGGACCTACATCAAAAATCATGTCCTTGAAGTTGTCGTGGTGTTTGTCACGTTCCCCCTCTTCCCTGGAACGCCCCTTCCCCATGTTAATAACTCCACGTCTGCATTTCCCGCATTTCCTCACAGGTCTCACTTTGGGGTTTCACACTCGTGCATTTGAATACCTCTTTGCGATTACAATGGTTCAGCCCACATTGTTCACATCCCAGTACATTTCTCCTGAGTCTGATGCAAAATTTTGCCTTGTCTGAATTGATTTGATTCATTAAAATGTAGTTAATTTGTTCTCACCCTAGGGAGTTCTCTCTTTGTCCCTGTGAATCCTGTGGGGTTTTTTTACTTGTTTTTTTTCCTTTCCTTTCTGCAGAGTGTTCAGATGCTGAGTCTTTTTAAAGGATAAGTTGTCTTATCAATGAATTTTATAATTTGCCATTGATGGCTGTTGCTTGGAGACCCACTTCTGTAACGTACCGGTTTGCTCGCTTGGACTCCCTGGTCAGCAGCATCACTCTGATCTGCAGTGGGCCAGGCAGGTGGTACACAGATTGGGCTCTGTGGGCAGGTTCTCAGGAACCAGGGCCTGAGCAATGGCTTTGGACATAAGTGGATTTTTAGTTAGGTAGTTTGAAGTGGTGGTTGTTGAAGTAGGAGGGATCTGTGCTCTGTTCCAGTCATCTCCCCGAACTCCACCCATATCACAGCACGCGTCGCTATTTGTCTGATCTCTGCAGCCTATATGTCTGTCATCGAGACCGCAGTGTCTTAGACGGTCCGTAACATTAAATTAAGAGCCCCCTGCTTTGGCATTTCTTGTCCTCACATGAAAAACTAAATATAAAAAACTAATAAAACCACACAAACTTAATAGTGCTGCCCCTGACACATGGACGGAGCCCACAGCCCATGCACTCCTCTGTGCTTTCTTGGCTGTGTTGCCATGGAGACATGACCTACACCTGTAGTCCTACTGTTGTGACAGGATGATGAATTTGTCATAGCAGAGGGCAGGGGTGAGCATAGGCTTGTAATCAGAAGAATTTACTTCCTGACCTGATGCCCTGCTTTTAACAGCCTTGAGCAGGGTACTTAACCTGAATCACCTCAATAGCAGGTTCTGCTTATTATGTCTGTAAAAATCATTGATGAAAAAGTCACTTTGGATAAAAGCATCTGCTGAGCAGTGAATGATCTTTGATGGTGGTGATGATAATTATACAGCTGAGTGGCTGTAAATGCGATTAGACTTTGGTGACTGAGTTCCCCGGTCACAGTCCTCCATCTGTGGCAAACGGAGTCGCTGCTGCCCAGGGCCACTGCAGTCTTAACCAGCCTGACCTCTAACAGCTTAACAGCTCTCTGCAGCCTGCCGTGTGCCGGTGAAAAGGCCATGATTAATAAGGTCTGCCTGGTTCACTGTGCTTTCCGGAGAGGACAGTCAGCAGTCAGGCTGCCAAGGGTGTGGCGAAGGAAGGGCGTCACATTCTGGGGGGGTGGGGTGGGTGAGATGATTATTTCCCCATTGTGCCCCCATTACGATGTGTATTTAAGGCAAATGGGTAAGTCTGTTTCAGAGTAATGGCTGTCTGAACTTGAAGGCTGAAGGTATAGTTTCGTGTTTGTTCTTTATTTTCCCCTTCCCACCCCCGTTATTCATTCCCTCTTCCCCAATTTGCTCACTTGTGCTGACCCAGCCTCTTCTACCTGATGTATGAAGTTATAGTTTAATTCCCCCCCCCCCGAATCTGCCCCAGCAGGATCAATCTTGGTTTGTAAGCCTGATAGGCCCCAGGTAGCATTACCAGGGCAACGGCGATTGCTGGTATGTAAATGGATGTTGCCAGGGATGCAGAGGATGTTGGGTTAGCAGCGGGATATACCCTGTTAATTCAAATGGTCACCTCACCTCTGATTTTAACTTTCGCCTACAAAAGCTAATGTTTATCTCTGACAGTGTCAATGCCATGAAACCAGTGGACATTCAACAGCCTCAAGGTTTGTCTGGAGACTCTCAAGGTTTTTCTGAAGGTACCCCCCTTGGAAGATCACCCACACCAAGCTGACAAACCTACCAGCCAATCAGGAAACTTCTCAGTCTCTATTTGACGTATGACTAGGTGCCAGTAACACAAATCTAAGTTGCAATCTGGGCCACTGAATCTGCACAGCTGATCTGCTGTAGGTCTTCTCATCACCCGCTGGCAGAAAAAAAAACATAACGCTTCAATATCTCACCACTCTTTGTTTTCATCGTCCTCAGAGGAGGCAGGCTGTGAGTGGCTATAACGTGTTCTGGGGTCCCCGATTCTGAGAACTGTAAAGCCGGCACTATTAGAGGCGTCAGTCCCAGATTTGAAGGGAAGTGGTTTCTGACAGTGTGGGTGTTCATATTGCTCGAAGATGGCGTTCATATTTACCAGAAAATATTCTGCTTTGAGGACCCTGAGTGTTTACATACTTTTTGCAGTCTTCATGACCTCGTGCTGCTTACCTGTCTCGGGTGATTGACTTGAACCCTTACATCTGGATTTAAGGAAGCACTTCTTTACACAGCCTGTAGTCAGAGTATGGAATAGTCTTCCTGATAACATACTGTAGTGCAAGCTGAATCCTTGGGTTCCTTTAAATCAGAGCTAGATACGATTTTAACAACTCTGAGCTATTAGTTAAGTTCTCCCCAAGCGAGCTCGATGGGCCGAATGGCCTCCTCTCGTTTGTATAGTTCTTATTTTCTTATGTTCTTATCTTTTCTTTACTTCGCTGTGAATACTGGTCTTATCTTCAGTCTACTTCATCTTTGACTTCTTTTTTGCCTCAGAATTCAGTTTAAGATAAATGTCTGTAGGTGAATCATACGCCTAACCCTTTATCAGCCTTCCATGAGTCAAGTCAGCCAACACGAAATGGGAAAACAGGACCTACTCTTGTCTGTGCAGTCGCTGCCTATTATCAGGCAGAAACAGCTCTGTGGGCTTGATAAATCTTCCCAGGCTCTGAGGAAGGAGTGTGTGGCAGGAAACGTAGCTGAGCTCCCCAGTCTCGTTCACACTGAAGCTTCCAAACGTGCCCCCGTACCCAGCGTTTGACCTGGGCAGTGACCCGGAAATATGGAGAGGCATCTGATTTGCTTCATTACTTTGAAATTACAGTGGTAGCATCGCGTTCAGTAATGCCCAGCCGCAGGATAACGGGATGCAGGAATATGTCTTTGAAAAGTATGAGTGATATTTCATAATTGTGTACTGATTTGAACATCTGCATCTGCTATTTGTTATGCACATTCATTGCTGATGGGTTTCATACGTAAAACGTGAGTGTTTCAGTTTGTTGAGTAATTGGAAAAATATACATTTCTTTTCGAGTATGTTTCTCAGAGGCCTCACAGATTTTCCTTTTTGGAATGTGATTTATCCTTTACTGACGATTTGAAAATGAAATAACAGTGGTGATTCTCTTACAACGTAATAAGTATTGCTTATCGGAGTTAAGCAGTCAATCTTTTTAAAACAAAATAAATGCAGAATGTGCCAGTTTTAATCAAACACTCCACAGAGTTCCAGCAGCTAAAATAAGAGCCTGTTTCTCCACTGGTGCCTTAAGAAAGCCAAATCAGGCATTGTTCACTATGCATTAACTGAGTTGATGACTCACTGAATCATAAAATTTCTCTTGATAAGCAAAATGATTAAGCCCAACAGGATAGCTTCCTCCGTGACTGTAGACACATAAGAAACATATTATATTTTAATTGCGGTTTGTGAGGTGGGTTTTTGTTTCCTGACATCAGAAGGCATTGAATTATCACTTAGCAAGTTCTTCCACCTCATGCATGAGTAGCTGGATCAAATTGGACATGTTTGGTTTGAGGCGAGACAACTACACGATCTAGTTAATCCATCTCTGGCAGAACAGCTTGCTGGCCATGAACGAGCTTACTGGCCATGTAGGAATCTTCCAGAGCTCTTAAAGGGACAGCCTTCACATTTGGCGAGCAGTGACTGCATTTCTTGATTTGGCCCCGTGTAATATCCATCCATCCATTTTCTGAAACCGCTTGTTCATGGCTGTGGGGAGGGGGGGGTTCAGAACCAATCCAAGAGACTATGGGCGCAAGGCAGTGAACAACCCAGGATGGGGCATCAACTCATCGCAGGCCCCGTGTAACAATTGGAGAACATTGACCTGGTCTTACGGTGAATGATATGCCCTCTCTGAGTGCTCAGTGTTGTTGTCTTTCCCCCTTGTCCATCTCCCATTTTCTTTTCCTCCACCAGAACATTGACATCACCAACTTCAGCAGCAGCTGGAATGACGGTCTGGCTTTCTGTGCTATCCTCCACACCTACCTGCCAGCCCATATCCCGTACCAGGAGCTTAACAGCCAAGATAAGGTAAGCGGCAGCCACCTTCTCCCCACACTGAACCCGTGGCTGAGGAGCCACAGAGACTCACCCTGGATCTGTAGCCTCCATCCTCTAAATCCTGCCAACCTGCTGTGACCAAAGGAACAGGAAGCTCCTCTGAAGGAAGATGTCTGCTGAAAACTCAGTGCTGTTTAAAGTTAAACAAAACAAAATCAAATCAAATAATCAGTGCTTTCCACTAACTGTGTGTCCTAATTGTGTGTGGTTCAAATCCTGGGGCTTCAGCTAACTACATACAGCATGCAAACAGGTTCACGTGGTTCACTTACTGTTCAGCTAAGCATTACAATGGCTATGGTGCGTAGGATACTGGATGTGGTGTGATTGCTGGTGTCAGATGTACCTGTGTCTTGGAACCAGCCACTGTCTTGGGATTTTTACATGCTACAGTGTATAGAATTGACAGAGAATGATGTGATGAGCAAAAGCATCCAGTCAGGGGATGTTGTTAATGAGAGAGCTCAATGGTTAGCTTCGCTAAAGCTAACAGGATGTCCGCAAGTGGAATAACAAGAGGTCTGTAACACACTGTAAAATCATCTCTGAACCCACTTGGCTTTATAATAGTAGCTAAATGTATCTAATAAAGTGGCCACTGAGTATATTTTGTGTGTCTGTGTGAGTGTGAGAATGAGTTTTTTTTTTTTATTTATTTTTTTTATATCTCATTTGAGCTTATTACCTTTCTCAACATAAAACCCCTAAAATGGGATGATAATGAGCTTTTATTGACTAGGGAAGCTTCTGTCACCGTAGCTGTTAACTGAGCCCTTTGATAAGCAGTTTTAAGTTTGCCCAATATTAAGATATTTGGTTTTATTTTTTTTCAGAGGCGAAATTTCATGCTGGCTTTTCAGGCAGCAGAAAGCGTGGGGATCAAGTCCACATTGGTAAGAATCGGATTCAAGTGGCGCAAAGAAAAGGAGTTTGATTATTATGAGTCTGGTTTCCTGGTGATCCGTGATGGGCGGTTCCTTGTCTCAGATGATCTTCTCTGGAGGCATTGTGCTTCTTCAGATGTTCGAAAGCACTTTGTCAGATGTCGATGTACTTGTTGCTAATAACATTTTGACATTTTCCTGTGACACTTCATGCAAATTTTAGTTTCGTGCTGCTGCCTCCGTGGAGCCTCCTGCAGCCCCCTGCACCAGCGTATCCTCTTATTACACGCAGTAACCCAAACCCTTTCCACTGGAGTGCTCTGACCTGGGTTTTGTGCCGCCTCACTGTGTGGTAAACATGGCATGAGCTTCCAGCTTTGTTTGCTCATAACAGGAACATTGACTCTGTCTGAGAAATATGCCCACAGCTGCATGTTAGCTTAGCGTTTAAAGAGCCGAATGTGTATGGAATTTAACATGAATGGCTTTGGTGATACAACCAGCCATGTAAATAGGTGACGACAGCGCCCCTGGTGGTTATTATTAACAGTAATGTGACACCCTAATGCTGCTGCTTAATGAGGGCTTCTTAGTGAGGGCTTAGGATACCGTGGCTCAGCGGGCTTTACGTCACCATAGACCAGCAGCGGCTGGTCCCGTCACATGGAGGGGAGGTGGAGGTGATGCTGGAATCGGTCCTGAATGTACACTGTGCATCATGGTGATGTAGGTACACGGAGCTCTGCTCCTGAGGAAGTTCATTGTTGTTAGTTTAAACTCCACCTGAGATCTCACAAGGATTGAGATCGGCACGAAAGCTTTCTTGCCATTTTGTGTCTCTCTCACCTCCTGCTTTCCGACCTCCCTCTCTGAGACTCTGAGTAAGCGGTCTGTAGCTACTGCATCCTCTCGCTGGGAGAAACAGGTACTCGGTGACCTCTCTCACTCAGTCAGCGTGGCTGGGCAGGTGTGGCGTCCTGTCACATAGGTGTCAAATGAGCTGTATGTCTCTCTGAGGAGTGGCAGCCAAGGTTAATATAAAATATAATATAAAAGTACTCCCCTTCTACACCAGTGCTTTGTGAGCATATTGTTAATATTTGCTGTTCTAGAAGGATGTACTGTATTTATAGTGTGTAGTCAACTCAAATTAAAACATGTTTATCTTTGCAGGTGAGAGGTGTTAATACAGATGTTATGGTTCAGATTTCCTTTGGCAGCAGCATGTTGTGCTTTGGGTAGAGCGTGTCTGAGTACCTCGTGCAGCGTGAGGTGGCAATAAAGCCATCATTTCATACTTGAATATAATATCTCTGCTGTAGTCGCAAAAATCTGCAGCTTGTGACTTGCTTTTGCCAATACAAGTATTTTCTCAGTTCCTTCCCAAACGTGCAGGTCAGTGCTGATGTTTGCATGCAGAGTTTAATAAGGGTTTCGCCTTATCTACAGCAGTCCTCACCAAGTATTTATCGAAACCTGAGACTCTGTGCTGAAAGGGGTAGCCAGACCTCCTTTTTGAATCTATGAAATATATGATGTTTTATTTTTAAATGCTGAATGCAGTTATGGAGTCTGAATTCTATGTTCCCAGATGCACATAATAGTTTCATTTAAATACACAAGACATATATTTTTTTAATGAATGAAATTCCTGTTTACAAGTGCTGGTCTGATGAGGTTGCGCTCTCTGGTTTGCAGGACATCAACGAGATGGTGCGCACAGAGCGGCCGGACTGGCAGAGCGTGATGACCTACGTCACAGCCATATATAAGTACTTTGAGACCTGATGCAGCGTGGGCCTCACGGCCCACGTGTGAAAGATGCCGCTGCTCCACACCGTTGCCTCGGATACTACACCTGTCCTCTCTCCCTCCTGCCAACTGTCTGAAGACTCTCTCTTCTGCACATTAGCAAGTGCTCTTCCCCCAGCCCACCCCCCCGCCCTTTGTTAGCACACCTCAGATAATCAGCGCATGCTAGAAAGTAGGATGGTGGACGGTCATGTTCTTCAGATTTAACCCCTTTATGGCAATTTCCAGTGTCAGTGTTCGCTACAGAGTCAGTTGCCATGACCGCTAATCCCATCACTACCGGGTCCACACAGCCGAACTGCTTTTCATTGCCGTCTTGTTTTGGGGACCTTGAATTAATCAGGGTTTTCCTTTTTTTCCTGTATGTCATTTAATTCCCAAATGAGACGTTTTCCTTCCCAGCTCTGTTTCTCCTGCCCCCTTCAATCTGCTGAGGGGAAACGAGGGGCCCAACCTTTGCCATTGTGGGTTCCTGCTTCGGAGAGCGAACCTGACCTTTGTGCCTTTCCTAGCACCCACTGCTTGCTTATTTAAACCATCCGTAGACTAACAGCAAGTGCACAGTTGTGGGTTCAGTATAATTTTCATGGAAATCGTGTGGAGTTTAAATCTGAGAATATTGGTTTGGGGTGTTCTGGTTGTTTTGAGCTTGTTTGTCTTTCAGCAATAGGGTAATAGGGTCCAAGTTTGGCCAACACGGTGCCCGACTGAGCAGAGCCTTGTGGGATAAGGTCCTCCGAAGAGTAGGCTCAGTGTGCTGTGTGCTGAAAAAGCCTGTGATTCACGCTCATGTTCTATTTAAGTCGTTACACTTTTTGTTTTGCTGGTCTTAAAAAGTTATTAAAATGTATAATTTTATAATTGCAACAGTGGTTTTGGATAATTTAAGATTTAGTCAGAGATCACTGAGAGACTGAACCAAATGTTTTGGGGGCTGGAGGAAGCCAGTCGATCATAAGCTTTATGGGCACCCTGTCTCAGGCTGAGGGAGCTGCGTTACTGGTTTTTCGTATCGTTTGTCTTGTTTTGTCGCTTGGTAGTGTTCTGTCATGAAACCCTGGTGTGAAGTATCCTCTGAAGTCATGGAAAGAGCGAGTGTTTAATAAGCTAAGTGCCTACTTTATGGGCAATACAACATTCAAACAATGAGTGTGTGATGGTTGACCAGTGAGCTTGGCATTACCATTGGAATTGGTAATCACAGTTTTGTTCTAAATTACTCACGGAGAGTGTATGGACCAGTCTAGGCCATGAGGATAATGGCTTTTCTTTATCTTTCATGGTCAGAGATATGTTACTTGTACTGCACTATATCTCATATTACAGAATACATTTTTAAATGTATTTCTCTTCTGTTTTTCAAACATTAGTTTTCATCCATCATGGCTGTTGATGGAGACTCTTTGCAGCATACGAATGCCTTATTAATGGTCTGTCTCATCTGAACTCAGATTGCTGAGTTAGAGGTGCGATCATGGAGAATGGGGACACTGCGATTCAGATTCTAAGGCTGTGATTGAAGGGAGTGTGTGTTTGGGTGAGAATGTTAAGTTGTGAGAGGTCATTTCAAGGTCATACAGTTCAGCAGCAATATAAACAGTATTCTAAATATGCATTGCTGATATGCACCATTTTCTGCTGGATTTAACTGCTTCATGTGCCATTTATTTTAATTTTCTAAAACCAAAAAAGAATGATTTGAAATAATCATTTTGTGTGTTTCAGCTTCTGAGTTCCAGGCTAGGGGAAATGCCTAACTCCTCACTGTAACTTCCCTTTCAGACACAAATCTCAAGCATTAATGACCTCTCTGATTTAATGTACAGGCTGATTTCCATTGGAGTCTTAATTAGTGCTGAAAGGATGATTAGAGTCTTACCCACATAATTGAGTCCTTGGCTCACATCCCACATTGGCAGTTCAGATTGGATGAAATATACTACTCAATATTATGGTTTGGCAATTCAAGTTTTGTGTGTACATAAAACATTTATTAGTTTGAAAAACAATTGAGCAGTTCCGATTTTAGCCACTAATAGAGATTTTTAATCTGGCACTGCAATATCAGGTCTCAGTCTATGGGCTTGTGTTGGGGGCCGGCATTGAGAGTGACAGGCTTCAGGGAAATTGAGCTGTTACCTTGAGCCCCCCCTGTCAGTCTGGAGCTGCCGCCCTTGTAAAAGCCCCCCCCCCCCAGTCCCCCACTGCATTCGAGGCCCCCCACGTGGGAAAGCTCATCCCTTACTGCCTTATGAGCTCCTAGTCGTAATTATTTGTGCCTAAAGCGGACGTTTGCGTAAACCTCACGAGACCACAGCTTCCAAGCGGAGCACGGCTTAGTTTTTGAGAAGCACACGTTCACCTCCGACGGCTCTCGGCTCATCGGGGGAGGATGTTCTTTTCGGGGACCATGAAGGTCTTCCATCATTCTTAGAGAATACATGTTAGTTATCTGTACAATTGTGTATAGTTTCTTAAAGTCTTACGGCTGCTTTTTTATTTTATGACAAGCTGCTTAAGTAATTGGTTGGTGTCGCCTGGCAGTCAGAGCTGACAGGCAGTGGTCAAATGCTGTTCCCATGGGAACAGACCCCCGTCTGGACAGTGGAGTGGAAACGTGCTCAGGTTCATGTCCACATGTTACTGTGGTTCACACATTTGATTCACGTTGTCCTTGACAGACTGTTGTCCGCTGTTCTCGTCTCCACAAACCGAAATGCCTTCCGATGACCATTGTGTGGACGTTCATGACATTTGCCGGAGTTTAAGCTGTCCTCTCCATGGAAGAACTACTTTGTTACCTGGATCCTAAACCCATGACCTACGTTTTGGTAAACTCCTGAGTTAACACTATCTGCAATGAAAGCAACGTAGGTGAGGATTCCTAGAAAACATTGAAATACTCCTTGTTCATTTTCACGTGTATCATGTTGAATGTAATTAAAATACTTCAAGCTTCTCCTAGTCTTTGAGGTCAGTGTTTTTGTGTCTGTTTTGTGCTGTAAAGGTGTCGTATGACTGCAAAGGACACTAAATAGTGTAGTGATTATTACTTCACATTTTTTTTAATCTTTGTGAGTCAAGACCTCTGATCTTGCCTTTTTCTCATTATACAAAAGTGGGCATGGAGATGTAATCACCCTTTCCTTTTACTTTCCCAGTTTTCAATTAAAAGCCTGTCTTAATGGTACAGGTGCTAAGATTTTGGTGCGCTGGTTAAGGGCATTAAACACAGTAATCACTAATGTAACCGTAAACGTATCAAACAGGTTTGAATGCCTCTGTTAGCCCAGACCCACCTTAGCACATTGGGTAATTTGTGAAATTTAAGGTATCATTAAATTAATGGCGTTTACTTAAGGAAGTAATGAGATGATTTGGAAAAAGCGGAGAAGAATAACCCTAACAAAACAGGACATTTTTAATCGCACATAATTTTGAAGGGCTGTGAATGAGCACACCACGGTGAGAATGGAACCAAATCTTTGTCACCAAGCACTATAAATTCAAACAGTACTGCAATCTGGTCTAATTACAAGTCTTACTGAAATTACACCACAGTATAGTAGTGGGCATATCCGTCCAGCTGCCTTTTGGCCTTTGAGGCCTGCACATGTCTGCAAGAAGAATGGGTTGGTGCTGATGCCTGGTAGGGGTAGACCAGCTTGTGCTGTGGAAAGTTACAGTCTGTGTTTATAATTAATCCTTGCCTTGTAAAAATCTCAGCGACCTGCTGTACTAGTGCTGTCCTGGTGAGTGTAGTTTGTTTAAACAATACAATGCATATTTTTTTACACTGTGACGTAACTTATTTATGCATAAAGAAAGATTCTTCTCTACTGTAATTATTTCTTATCTTAACCAAACTTGTTACATCCGTCTTCCAGGCACATGGCTGGAGCCTGTCTGCAGTCCCCTCGGAGGGGATGCCTCTACATCATGGGGTGCACATTCATACAGCATAGGAGGCTTAGACAGCTCAGTTAGCCTGACCGCACGTGTTTGAACTGTGGACGGAACCAGGGAGAGGAACCCCTCACTCACACAACAGGGGTGGGATTTGAACCTGGAATTTTCAAGGGGCGAGGTAATCCCAGTCCCCACTGAGTCACGCATGATCCCTGTTATTGTTATAGTTTGTTATAAATGCCTCAATAAGATTATAATCTAAAAAGCCTCTGAAGATTGACATTGTAACACTTTAATGCACATTATACACACATTATTAGTCAATCTGAAATGGTAATGAACATACTTTATAACCTCTTTTTCTCAGACTATAGGAAAGTTAAAAGTAAAGTTGGATGATGACTTAGGGGGAGCGTCTTCCTACTTCCTGCTCTTAGTCCTTCTATTTTTGTTTTCTTAGTTTTAGATGTTCTAACACCTGTAGAAATTCCATGCAGATCCAGGCTGATGTCCCCACTCTCCCTTCACTGACCCAACTTAACATGTCACAGTGGCCTTATGCCTTAACATCTCGCCAAAGGGCAACGGACTGCTCAGCTGTGACAGACTAAAATCCCTGATTCTGTCAGAGTCATTTGGCAATATTTTAAGATCTATTCTGTAGAATACTACAGAAAAATGCAAATAGGTTGGGGTGCAGTTTTATTTATTTTTTTACATTGTTGAATGCAGTACAGCCTGTGTTTATCTTTATGTTCAGGATACGGCTGGTTTCAACCAGCTGGCATGTCAAATAATACTGATTAATTAAATTGTGTTAATTTTCCCCCCTTTTTCCTCAATTATGCCTAGTAAAAGTAGCTACAAAGGTCAGGCACACAGGGATCCATTGTTCGAACCATAACGTCTTTCCTTGCTCTGGTGGAGAGCATTTCTGCTTTAAGGTTAGTCTGCTAGTTAATCTGTGGCTATTAAAAGCCTGAGCTGTTGGTTGATTGAGTGCTGCAACCCGGGGTACATTAATCTTTGTTAACCCTGATGCGTTTGCATAAACAATATCAGACTATCTATTCACGTTTGTCCTTTTGCGGCTGGTATTTATCCATAATTTCACAGTAATTTATGTATAATCCGGTGGAGTCCTTGGCTGTCTATTCCAGCCTGTGAACCATAACCTGCGGGTACCCAGTCCAACCAGACTTGCATTTGCAAATTTTCGCTCCAACCACTAAATGCATTTAATATAATTAAATTTGGGGTGATTGTATCTCTTCGTGCTCCATACCAAACATTGTGCTTTTCTCTGGTGCGTCTATAAAAAGGTTTTGCTTAGAATGGTATATAGGATGAGGTCAGTGGGTTGCCATGAAAACCAGCATACACTTCCCTCTTATATCTCGTATCCCAAAGCCCATCGCTGACATTTACATTGCATTTACTTTATTTAGCAGATGCTTTTGTCCAGAGCAACATCAACCAGCAGGGTACCACCTCCAAGCACTGAGTTAGCCGCCCCCTGTTATGTCACGATGTGACATATGGGTTAATTGCAGAGGACACATTTCGTTGTTGTGCACTGTGTGTTGTGGTGTGTCAACAATGACAACTAATCACTTAGGAAAAAAACATTACATCCATACGTGCTGTTAAGGAGTTGGCTAGGCTGAGCTTCCAGTGAGTGACCAGGTACAGGTTCAATTCAATTAAATTCAATTCAATTCTTTATTGTCATGTGTACAAGTACAAGTACAAGTACCGTGTACAATGAAATGCTTACTTGCATGAGCTCCTGCAGACAGTGAACATAGACAGCAAGACAGACAACAGGATGACAAGAGATGACATGAATGATAAAGTGAATGTAAGATTGGAGAGGTGTAAGCAAGATTGGAGTAGGAGCTGCAAAATATCATCCAGACAAAGCAAGAACCTGATAAAACTGCTATTCAAATCAGCAGAAAGCGCAAAATTTCAAGGAACATGGAGTGGTGCCTGGCTAATGGAGGTATTCCTGGAACAGGTAGGTCTTAAGGTGTTTCTTAAAGGTGGAGCGAGAATCTGATAACTGGATGTGGTTCAGCAGCTCATTCCACCAACGGGGAACCACACATGAGAAAAGTCTAGAGTTACACTACTCATTTGGAGGAGGGAGCTCCACGCAACATTGGTTTGCCGACTGAAGAGGATGAGGTGAAACGGGTCTTCCAGAGCCTCTCGATGGAGAGCTCCTTAATGGGTCTGACACGCTGCCCACTGCGGAAAGTCACAGTATGTCCACATAAGACAGATACACGATTCCATGAATTAACTGAGGAGCAAAGTCACTCACTCTTGCGTTTGAAAGGTATTTTTGTGTATTATGTAGAGGAACACGCTCCATATGAAGTATGCCTCACTCACTCTGAACTGTTTTCTGTTCTCTATATAACTGTCCTCCAATGGGTTAACTTCAGGACTCCCATTATTATCAGCAAATCATGACTCAAATTTGCAATGATGACGCAACCCATTGACAATGACCCAACATTTGAGAAATACTGGTTTAGATAACATATAGAAATGTTGTATATGATCATGGTCAAAGGTGTTCTTAGTGACTTTCAAAGAGGGGTGATTATTGTAATGAAACTGATGAGAACTAGTCAACTTGCAGATGTTTCACATGACATCATCAGCTAGGGCCGCCCAGAAAATTTAAAAATCCTCAGACATGATTTTGGTGCACTAGTTCATGCTGGAAGGCAAAAACAGAAACTATAAATGCCAGTCTGAGGCGTAAGTATGCAGTTTAATCAAGAGCCTCCCCTTCTCTGAAGTTACAGTGTATCACATGTATCATTTATTGTGTCTGAAAAACTTCTATTAAAGTGCCATAAAGGACACAGGAAGAGCCGTCTGCTCAGTAGTGAGAGTTGTACTCATGAGTCATCTTCCTCAATAGACAAACAAATTCACTAATGATGCACGCCAGAATTGCTGGCTTCCCATGACAGAGAGATTTGGCTCCATCTGCTACGGTATGACTGCTATTGTGTAGAGTGCTTTTCCCTGGCATGGCTTCTACACAACCTCTTAAACATAAATACCAACAGCAAAGTTATCTTGAGTGAGAACATGTGATGCAAAATTATCATCATTACAGGAGCAGAGTCCTCTAGGATGACAATGCCCACATCCAGTGGCTATGAGGGGACATTTATTGGTAACCTGAGCATAAAAACTGCAATCAAAACAGCATTTTCCTCCAGCGTGAACAGAACATAAAAACATAAGAACAACAAGTAATGGGATTTCTAATGAAAGAATCTTGCTGCATCCCTCTGATTGAGTTCTGCGTTTATGTTAGTCTTTGCCTTGTTTTGTCAGAACACTCTTTGGATCGGAAAATTAGATGGAGAACCTCTTCTTACAGATTTGTTGTTCCTGTTGAAATCGCATTCTACTCAATTTACGACTGAATGATATTAAAATAAACTAAAATTCAACAGTGATTTTAATAATTTTTGGTCTACATCTAATAAAAAATTGAGCGACATTTCCTAATCTACCCATTTTTTTCAGGAAAAGTTTGCTCATGTAGACTATACCCCATCAATCTCTGCCGTAGAGGATTCCATGACTCCCTCTTAATAACATTGAACTTATCCTTCACCGGTTCTCGGTCAGATGGTCATCGTCTACCAACTGGACACTGCTTGAGAATGTCCCTATCCCCGGGGGTGGCGGACTCGTACTAATGGTCATACGGTCCATATTTTGGGGTACGTACAGCCACGTGTTACTGGCGTGGAAGGACAAGAGATATGCAATCATCAAGCACATACATTGCTGTAGGGACACTGATAGCTGAACATGTCGACCAGAATCAGCGGACACATTGTACAAACACCGGCATCACTCCCTTACAATAACTAAACTTGTCGGCCTGCGTGATGGGGCGGCTCTGCATTGTTCTTGCGGACCCCTCCGAAGTTGATCTGCGCAGCGGAAGCGGTGACGTGCGTGTGTGCAGGTGATTAAGCAAGCCTGAACACGACCGTATGGAGAAATGAAAAACCGCGCTGGTACGAGCATCTCCTGATAAGGCGAATGTAGGTTAAACTCGTACCGTTTTTTTCTTATTTACTTTGCCAATTACCCAGACTACGTGAATATGTTGAGGAGCGGATAGGGCGGTTTTTGAGTTCATGCAGACGCAGCCCTAGCGGATCTACTGTCACCCAGAAGCAAGCCGCAAGTTGCACTTTTCATTTCTACCAAAATGCTGCCGAAGGCACACAGGACATTTAGGCAACTTCATTTAGTCTTCGCGGTCTGACACGCCATAGCGTTGGCAAACTAAATTTAGAGTAGATAAACCGTTTCTGTGGATAAAAAAAACAACTTTTTAAAAATTTTATTTAGCCTGTTGTGGGAAATGGAGATGGACAACCTGTGAAATAAAGGTAAATAGCTTATTGATTATTCTTTGCGAATTGAAATGCTGGTGTTTGTTCTTATAGTGATGATTACAATTTTGCGAATATTTTCTAATATTTTCGTGCAACTGCAGTGAAACGCTAATCCAGATATTTTAAAGGATGTAGTTCCGATTAAGACAGGAGAAAATGAAGGCATGCGTGTTTGTTGCAGACTAATAATTGACATCTTATGCCTTATAATCACTAACACAGTGGTTCACCAAGAGACGTTTTAATCAGTCTTCTCACTAGCAGACAGGAGCCTTGCCTTTCTAAATACTAACAAGCATCTTTCTGGTGCAATTTAAATACAGTGAATTTCGGATCATGAAGAGTGCATGGAGAATAGGCGATACGAACCTAATTTTTTAGATAATTTAAACAATGGTCAATCAAGATAGAATAATCGGGAGAAGGAGGGAAAATGTATATTCAGTATCGGATTTAACAATGTGTAAAAAATTACATTGCTTTCGTGGAATGCTGTTTTATCTTTCCGTGTCTGCACTCCACAAAACCACAACGTTGATTCAAAGTTTCGGTTACTAATTACTAGTTAACTGAAAATATTAAAATGTACAAATATGTTTCCCTTTTGGAATAAAATCATGTGGTAAGTTTAACGTCGTACAATAATTAAGGGTCTAATAAAAACGCTCTCCTAAAATAGTTAATTCCATACATATTTCTAATAAATGCATAAATTGATGTCGGATAGGAAAAGGGGTCTGGTATAGATAAACTTTCTTGTTTTTGTAGTGTAAAGAGTACAAATTTTCAATATGCAGCACAAGTAATATGTATGTGGTACGTGTCGTTTGAACAGTTTAAGAATTGAAGTGATACAGTTCCCACTGCTAATCTAATAAGGAAGGGAAATAATAATCATAATGCGCATTGTAAAGTTCGGCTTCAACCTCAGAGAAAACACAGTCTCTGGTATCCAGCCGTCACGGACACGCCCAGGTTACTGAAAATGTGAACATTTAAGCGCCGTGACGGGCATGGTTTCACTTCGTCGCACTTTCCTCTGAAAAATTCGAGAGGTGCAGTCTTACCGCCAGGGGCCAGTATTGAGCATGATATACCGAGCCCGGTTTTGTGTTTTTTGTTGTTGTTGTTGTTGTAGTTGAGATTCATGTAACTGTTATAATCACAGAAGAGACGACTCTTTTAGCACCTCTGGAAAAAACAGAAAGGGCATGACCATCCAGCACTCATCCCATAGCTGATGGTGGACCAGTATTCATCATAAAGATAGCAGAGCATACATATATCAGTGGCTCACGTTGTTTACTTGTCTTGCAGTTAGTTCAAACAGTGTATATCAGCAGCCCAAAAAGAGATGTTGGTCATTTTTCCGTAATGTTTTGAGTACTTAGATTATTGCCTACTGTACTTTTGCCACATTTCTTAGAATTTCATGAGGACAGAGAGAGTCTGGATGAATTTATTTTTTGGGCGGATGCCCCTGTGGCATCTACTGGCTCAAAAATAAAATTATAAGTCTTTTGATAAACTGTGAATATTTCTCTGTGAGTCTTTCTCTGTGAGTCTTTGTGAGTCTTTCTCCGTGAGTTGTATCTCAGTAGTAATTCAGGCCTATACTTCCTGGATCTTTCTTTGCCATTTGACAGTTTTCTTGTGTCTCACATCAGTAGAAGCGGGCTGTCTCTTTCTTGGATTGATGTTATGTTGGATTATTATTGTCACATAGCCCTGGTTTTCTTGCTGGTTCCTGGTGCTTGGCACATTTTCCTGCTCTGTTCAGGTTGAACCCCTTGCGTTACTTTGCCTTTTGAATGGCTTACGGTTGCAAAAAAAATGAGTGGAAAGCAGAGTTTGAGGAATCGTGGGCTGGTTTTTAAATGTTACAGCTGGAATGAACATCGTACAGTGGCGGAAATGTTCAACAAATAGAGCTAAATGGGAGGAAGCCATTCCAGGTAGTGTCGAGTCTGCTGTGAAAACTTTGAGGGAAGTACATTTGTTTATTTAGCTGAAGCGACATACAAATGAGGAAATTGTGGGGTCAGACTGTGAGGGCACAGTCTCAGCCAGCATGCAGCACTGATGGCCAAAAGATTAAAAACCCAGAACCTACTGGAATGCGGGCACACTTTACTGGTTATCATTATCGTTTGTGTTCACGTCCTGTCCTGGAGCTGGATCTCACTAGCCACTCTGGACATTACTTCTAGCATTTTTTTTCTGTTGGTAACTAGGATTTGCTTGTGCAAAAATGTCAGTCACCCTTAAACTGAAATGAATAGTAACTCTTGTGTTTACAGCAACATGTGATTATAAATTTGCATATAGGGCATAAAATTCAGAATTTACTGTCCATAAAAAGATATATCCTTTCACTGCCTGCTAAAAAAACCGTGATGGACAGTGACACATTTCAGAGTGACCTTCACGTGAAGGTCTGTGTAATGATTTACACAGTTACTTGACCTTGGGTTTTTGAATAATGTGGTGGAGTACAATTATTATTATTATTATTTTTAAATGTTCTGGAGCTATTATTAATTGTGCACCAAAAAAATAAACCAAAACAGAAAAGTGCAAATATGGCATTTTAACAGTGATGAAGGCCAGTTTTCCGGGTATTCTGTTGTTTTTCAGCTTTCTCTCATTTCCGCCTACTGGCAGTTCTTTGAGACCCGAAGCCCGTATGGATGTGATAGCTTGGTATCTCACACGCGTTGATAAGCAGCCATGTTTTAAAGGGCACTAGGGTGATTCAGCGTGATCAGAGTGACCTCAGGAGCCTATACCAAGCTGACCACACCCTGACTTCCTCTTTCCTGCTGAGAATTCTTTGCATTTCTGAAGAACAGTTGCTGGGGGGGGGGGGGTCTCAAATGAATGAATTGCACTTCAGTCCAATGGTTCCTGTCTCCAGATGCAGCTGCTGTCTGCTTGGCCGCCTCTGTGGAGACCGGCTCCGTGAGGATGAAATCTTGCTGCCCACACCACGATGACTCTTACAGATCACACCTCTTGGATTTCTTGCGTTAGATTTTCGTCACGATGCTAGATCTTCCTGCCTGCAGAACGTGCGAGAGCTATGGCAATCAACACTTTCCATCACGTCCGATGGAACCTTCTAGCAAACTTGCCTGAGAGGTGCAGCGTTATGTGCCGCTGGCTGGCTGCGATAATTGCTGACATAAATAAGTTAGGATTCCTTCTCTTATAAGCTGCTCCTCCTGCTTATCATACGCTGGTCACCTCGGGGGCATCGGAAGCATCCCAGATGCTCCTGGCTGCTGCTGAACTGTAGCCTTATCTGTTTGCATGCTGGGTAATTATTAAAAAATTTACTCTCCAAAATGGATCCTGTGAAAGAGGAATGCGGTCTCCATAGAAACCCCCTGTCACTTTATCAGTCCATCAAAGCGTCGACCTCTAAGGTCGGTTCCTTTGCATAGCATCTCCCGATCTTGCGTTTGAATGATGGCGTGCGGGATCTGGCCTGCCTTTCCCTGACGCATGTGGTACTGCCATGTCGGTCTATGGGGAACCTGAATGTCTGGCTTGTGTTTAAGCACTTTTAATGCTGGTCCTCAGTCTGATCCTTGTGTTGTTCTGACACTTGTGAGATGAGGGCTTCTGGGAGTTACGGCTGACTCCAGGCTTTCCTGATTCTTCACACATTCCGGGGGCTGACCCTGAGTGCTCGTGGCCAAACCGCCTCCTTGCTGGTATTCAGCTCTGCCTGAAGGGTGGTGTCCTGCTGGAGGAAATGCTGTGTACCACAGTAAGTTAAGGACCCATCGCAGAAGGTCATGTGCTCCACAGCAAGACCCCTAACCCCAAGTGCTCTAAGGGTGCTGCATGTTGGCTGATCCTACACTCTGACCCCCAATATGTGTCTCTCAAGAAGAGCAATTTACAAATAGGGCCTCTTTGCATAAAAAAAATACGACCTCACTTGTAAAATGGCAGTAAAATGAGAAGGCGTTTGTATTCTGAAGGGATTCAAATAATTTACCTATAATAGAACTTTCCTTATTTTTCAATTTTTTTTCACTTAAGTTTAATGAGAAACTGACTAGTGAGTGTAAGGAAGTAAATGATGCTGCTACTTATTAATTTTTTTTAATCCCCATTTAGCTGCAGGATGGTGACCTCCTTGTGATTATACCTTGGCACCAGACCAGACCTACTGGTTGTTTTTGGAAACCGGTTCTTCTGCAGGAAACCAAATCAAAGACAACAGAAAACAGGAGAGTTGGCAGAACTGACATATCTAGAAGTTTCTCAACTGAGCCCCGGAGCAACGCCCTTGGTCCGTGGCAGGGGTGGGGCAGCGTCCCTCGAGCAGCTGTACCACCGGAGCTGCAGCTATGGACGTTGCGGCGAGAACCCCTCACTCGTGCCTGGTGTCCCCGCGGCCTGTTCCACCATGCTGTACAATGCCCCTGCCATCGTCTACATCGTGCTGGAGCTGCTGATCGCCGTGCTGTCTGTCCTGGGCAACGTGCTCGTCTGCTGGGCCGTCTGCCTCAACAGCAACCTGCAGACCATCACCAACTTCTTTGTGGTGTCGCTGGCAGCAGCCGACATCGCCGTGGGGGTGCTGGCCGTGCCCTTCGCCATCGCCATCAGCACTGGCTTCTGTGCCCACTTCTACGGCTGCCTCTTCATCGCTTGCTTTGTGCTCGTCCTCACGCAGAGCTCCATCTTCAGCCTGCTGGCCATCGCCATTGACCGCTACATCGCCATCAAGATCCCACTGCGGTGAGCCTCTTTTACACTGACCCTCAGCCTAACCCTAACCCTAACCCGCTGCAGTGACCTCTTTCACTGAACTCGTCATTTACACATTGCATGGACTATGTCAGTAATTTGAAAGTTGCTGGATCAAATCCTGTGGTCGGTAGAGTGATTTCACTGTTGGGTCCCTGAGCAAAGTCCTTAAACCCCATTTGTTAAAGGGAGTGTCTGTCGCTTTGGGAAAAAAGTGTCTGTCACATGAATAAATGTGATGTGACCCTATCCGTCACATCCATGATGGAGGGAAATTGTGAGGTATTACAGAACTCCATAATAGGAATAGGAAAAAAAAAGAAAAATTTTCCTTAAGATATTGTTATAATAGATTATTTATGTTTACATTTATACTAGACGTTCTGCGCCCTGCGCTGCCTGTGACAGACTCCAGGCTGTCCAGGTGACCCTGAGCTGGATAAGCAGTTGGGAGAATGATGATGGATGGGATATAAACTTAAAAAAATGAAGATGCCCCCCCCCCCCATAGGACTGTCAAGTGTGATTGGTGGGGGGCCTTTAATACTGGGCTGGCCCTGTGAATCAGGAGGGTTTATTGTTCTCACCTTCAGGGCTGGGAATTGAAATCCCACTGGACGTCACTGGACTGGCGGCTCTGCCTGACCTGCCCTTGTCCACATGGGTTTCCTCCCATGGGAACAAAGGTCAAGGATATCAGCCACTCCAGGTTGCCCTTAGAGTGTGTCTAGGTCCATTAGCATGCGTCTGGCGATGGATCTGTGCCCGTTCAGGGCGAATCTGCCTTGTGCAGCCTCCCTCCTGACGTCACTGTGACCGTGACTGGATATGTGGCCATTTGAAATGGCTGCGTTATTGGCTGGATTTCTGTCCTTGAATCTGTGACCTTATTTTACATTAAACAGCAGTCAAAGAGGCAATGGCTTGATGTAGGTGCTGTCATGGGGGACCAGCCAGGGCTGAAAGTGCCTTACAGCCTGCCTTGAGCTTGGCTTTAGCAGTATTGGGTTGACTTGGCTTTATGGTGTTCAGTTGGTTTGCTTTTACGGTGTTGGGTTGACTTGGCTTTATGGCGTTGAGTTGACTTGGTTTTACAGTGTTGGGTTGGCTTGGCTTTATGGTGTTGAGTTGGTTTGTCTTTATGTTGTTGGGTTGGCCTGACTTTATGGCGTTGGGTTGGCTTTATGTTGTTGGGTTGGCTTGTCTTTATGGTGTTGAGTTGGTTTGTCTTTATGGTGTTGGGTTGGCTTGCCTTTATGATCCTTTGAAACCAGGGTATCCCCCCTCCTGACCCAGCTGCCCTTGGCTTTTGTTTTTTTTGTTTGTTCAGTTGTTTTTTTTTGCTTCCGGGAAATGGTCAGCTAAAAAACACCCTGGGTTTTTTTGTTGGTATCTTACAGTGATCCCACTCATACCCAGGGGTGTGTGTATGTGCCGGTTACAGTTACATTTTTGTTTGATAATGAACTCCATTGTTTTTTTGTATTTAATGTTTTTACTGGTAACTATGAAGGAGGCTGTTTCAGTGAAGTGGTGGGACAGACTATAATCAGTGACAGTTCCTCATAAGCCCCCTCTTTATAGGAGTTCCTTGTTTCATGATTTCAGTCTGCTCCGGCTCTGCTCTTAGCTCTACTTGGATCTGGTTTTTGGCACAGGTGTTGTTTTGCTTTTGAATCTGGTTTTGGGTCTGGTTTTTGCTCTACTTTTGGGTCCTTCGTTGTCTCAGGTTTGGGTTTTGCTTGGTTTTTGGCCATCGAAATGGCAAATAATTGAAAATGGTGTATAAAAAGCACCGGAAAGATGGTTCAGGCTCCCAGCTAATAACATGTAACTGCTATTTGTTGAAGGATCATCAGTTTTATCACATTTTTAAATAATAATCTCCCAACATTATAGAAAATTAGATTAACAAACAGGTTCTCGCTGTGCTTCTGCAATTTATTTTGATGACAAGCGGATACTCGGCAGCTTGTTTATTTTGTAACATTTACTTTTCAACCAACGAACCAGACACTTCACCAGTGTATTTTTATGACTTCCGGAGGAAATGTTATCAAGTGGTTGATGAATGGGCTCTCCTCTGCATTCATGCTATTAAACTTTTGAAGTCTGTTTTGCTTTAAGAATGATCAAAGGGGAGTGGGCACTAATTTACTTATCTTAACAACAAGACTAGCCACAAAATATATAGTAATTTGTTACTGATTCATTGTGGAGTAAATATGGTAAATTTAATTATAAAGATGAAAGCGACTACTCTCTATACCCAGAATAAGTCAGAGAATATAGTTTTCTTTTCTTTGGCGTTATTAATAGGAATGGGGGTAACTCTGCAGGTTAGCACCCTGGTTTATACTCTGTGATCTGTAGAGTGATGTCACCATTGGCCCCTTTAGCAAGGCCCTTAACCCCAATTGTTCCAGGAACTGGCTGACCCTGCTTTTCAATTATATGGCACCTTGGATAAAAATGTCTGTAACAAGATGTATTATAGTAGATCTCAGTATAGTAATGGTGGTTTTACTTCAGTTATGTATTTCAGTCTGCAGTAGTAGTTATGGTTTGTTTATAATGAAAATATATCTTTTATAAATTTTCAGCATTATACAACCGTGTAAGTGGGTGGTGTAGTGGCTCACTGGGTACCCTGCTGCCTCCCACCGGCAGGGTTGCTGGTTTGAATCCCTCCTCCGCTCTGCGTGTGGAGAATTTGTGTGTTACCTGAGTTTCTCCCATGGTTGTTTTACATTTAGGTAAATGGTAATATATCTAAATTCCCCATCCTGTGTGTTTGCATGTATCTACCCTGCAGTAGACTGGTGTCCTCTCTAGGGTGTACCCCCGCCTTGAGCCTCCAGCCCCCCCCCCCCCCCCCCCCCAGCCATTAAAAGTGGTTGGAGGATGATAAATCGAATTTCCATGGACTTGTTTATGTAACATTCTTCCCAGGATTCACATGCTTTCTTTTTAACATGGTAAACTGGTTTTACATCACTGGCTGAGCTAAAATCACTGTGCTATTTCAAACCAACAAATATTAGGTCTGCAAGAACAGCATCAAGCTGCAATACAATCCAGTATGGAGAGAAGCGTCTTGTCATGTAATGGCTGTCTGCCCACGCAACTGTACACAAAGAAATGACGCGTCACACAACTCGAGTGTGACAGATGAGCACTTTCAGAAACACGCATCAGAAAAACCAGCTGAGAGTTTTTCCGTTATTTAGCTGGTTAGTGGCTGCTGTTACTGGAAACAATAAAACATCATGTCTGACAGTAAAGAGTGCTTGAATGTTTTCACAGGAACATTTAGGTTGGGCACCTTTGCTGTGAATATACAATAGCAGACCCCATCCTGCCCTGGTTTTTTGTCAAACCCTGGAATGATGGATAGGAACAGGGGTGAACGCTGACTCCCAGGCATGGGAGCCGTATGCAGAGAGCAGAAGACCTAAGAGGAAATGAATCAAAATGTAGACAACAGAAAGTTTCTTGTGGTTCACCTATGCGACCGACTGCGAGAACTGAATCGTTTGCGGGTTTTGCCCAGCAAACAGATTATAGGCAGGAACATGTATGTGTGTGTCTGAGGTTTGGAGGCAGGGGGTGCAGACTACGGGGCTGATGGGAGTGGCTTGTAGCCCCCCCCCCACACACACACACACACACACGTCAGGACTGAGTGATCCCCACTTTCCTGATTCACCAACACAAAGACGGTCCGTCGTGCGTCACTGTGGAGTCTGACACAACACAGCCGACACAGGCTGCCCTAAATATGGGGAAAAATGAATCCTCAGTGGGGCAAAGTTTTATTGGTGCAGAAAAGCAGCTAATGGCTAAATGACAAGATCGATTCCTGCTGTCCTCAGTGAGAACAGATGCACTCTGTCCGGCGCGTCGCTCGGAAGGCCTGGGCCCGGCTCTCCTCACACTAATAGCTGTCCGAGCAGCTGCCTGAGTCCATTCTGCAGTTGGGTTGTCACCGCGCCGTGGGCGCTCCTGTCCAGTGAGCAGGCAGCCTGAAAGATTTCCGTATTAGGTCGTCATATGCGGGGCATGTCTGCTCCTGGGCCTTTCGGAAAGATATTAAAATTTTTACATTGCCAAATAAATAAATGGCAAATAAAAGCCAAATCAATCATGGAGGCTCAGTGCTCAGCACTGCAGCGGGTCAGCACTGCAGCGGGTCAGCACTGGCTCTGAGCAGGTGGAACTTTGCTTGTTCCGCCTACCTTTGTGTGAACTTCCTCCTGCAGTCCAAGAACATGCAGTTAGGCGATTTAGTGTCTCTCGGTTGACCACGGTGTATGTGTGCGCTTCGCCACGGAATGGTAGGCACTGCCTCGTGCTCTCGACTTCCTTGAATGGGCTCCAGGTTCACCGTGACCTTGTGCCTGATAAGGAGTATGGATGGATGGCTAAATATTGAACGATCGGTCAGATTTTTGGTACAGAAAGCCTGAAGGATCAGGGCAGTATCCTCTAGTGGGGCCAAAATGGTTTCGTAACATTACTGGACGGATTATGGGGGTCATTGTAGAGAGTGGGTTTTAGGGTGTACTCACAATTGACCCGATTGTCTTCTACCGTGCCTGAGCATGGTTGTCCCCCCCCCCCCCCCCCGCCAACTCCCCAAACTGGTCCGTGCTCACATTGCACTTAATGATCCAGGCCTCAGCATGCTTTCGTCATCATTGTGTGACTTTTTATGTGGAAGAAAACATAGGAAGAAAAGCAGAGCACAATGGAGTTCATGATTAATGTGTTTATTTTGTGGCTTATTTGGAGTAATTTTTTTCTGCAATGACTCACGGCTCTCTTATAGATGTGATTAGATTTATAGATAGTACACAATGCTGTGATCCTTATTTAATCGCACTTGAGCTAAACCTCAAGAAGCTACTTCTAGGAATCATGTCTGTCACATTCCTCATGGAGTGGAGAAACAGTAAGACCCCCCCCCCCCAGTCCCACCTGAAGCAGTGGTGGTGGTGGTTGTGTCAGTAAATGAGGCCACGTGTCATGTGATCATGTGCCCCTGTTTTAGAGTGGTTTGTTTATTTGCACAATTTGACCTTTGAAGCATGACTCGTTGCAGAAAGCGGCTAAAGATCTCAGCTTTTCTCCCACACAGACCAGAAGGCGTACCGAAAATAGAGCTTCTCATCAAATGACATTTCGTTAGCTTCTGTAACTCCATCTGAACAGCAGATTTGTTTTTGCATCCTCTCCCTGTGGATGATGTGGGTTTATTTTCTTTTCCAGGTCTTTCTGTAGTTATTGTCTAGTCAATGATTCAATGCTGATGTACTGGTCTTTACTGGAAAGCTGAGATCCCAGGCCCTAGCAAACTAAATATGTTCTGGACTCACATGATGGTTACAAAGTAATTTCCTGCATTCATGGACATCTGTTCTAATTACTAATGCATTATGTTCATTAAACATGAATACTGAAAATGATTTTGTTGTCCCCTGTTGCTTCGTGTTTCAAACCAAAGCTTCATGTACAGTTTGAGTTCGGAGCCCATCCTGTAGTGTAAACTCCCCGGAGTCCCAACGGCTCACTTCCCATTAGAGCCCCCAGCCATAACAACTGGTGCATTATTTGGTCAGCTTCTTCCTGCCCCCCCTAAGATGAGGCTGTGTGTGGACAGGTGTTCAGACCCCGTGCGAAGCTTGCAGACTAAAACAGCCAGATACTTCCTGCTCTCTCCATTATCCATTATGGTTCAGGCCCTCATTTTCCCAGAAAGCTGATACAGCAACATTCAAGCATGTGAATAGCAGTTAAAATGCTTTAAAAATGTCATGGATGACTTACTCTGCAGCTTAGTGTCATTCAGTGAAGGTTGTATGCATAAATCCCCATCCACCCATCCATCCGTCCATCCATCCGTCCATCCATCACAGGGTACACACAAAGAGATACCAGTCCATCACAGGATACACACAAGGAGATACCAGTCCGTCACAGGGTACACACAAAAAGATACCAGTCCATCACAGGGTACAGTACACACAAAGAGAATCACACACTATGGACAGTTCAGAGAACCCAGAATTCCTGTTTTGGACCTGCAGAAAGATAACCGCACATCCACAGGGAGAACATGCACACTCCACACACACTGAGCAGGGGTTTGTGATTTAAACCCCCAGCCCAGGAGTGTCTCATGCGTCTTTGTTATGATTTGGAAAGCTCATGAAAATCCCTTTGTTCTTTTTTCCCAAGGTATAACAGCCTGGTGACAAGTCAGCGCGCCAAGGGTATCATCGCCATCTGCTGGGTGCTTTCAGTGGTCATCGGCCTCACACCCATGCTAGGCTGGCACACCAAGAACCGCCCACAGAACGACACCAAGCTCACCAACAGCACCAGTGGACCTAAGTGCCCTAGTGGCACCATCGAGTGCCTTTTTGAGAAGGTAGTCACCATGGACTACATGGTCTACTTCAACTTCTTTGGCTGTGTGCTGATGCCCCTGCTGCTCATGCTGGGCATCTACCTGCGCATCTTCATGGCTGCGCGGCGGCAGCTGAAGCGGATGGAGTTGAAGGTGGTGCATGGGGAGCGGTCACGCTCTACCCTCCAGAAGGAGGTCCACGCCGCCAAGTCTCTCGCCATCATTGTGGGACTCTTCGCCATCTGCTGGCTGCCGTTGCACGTTATCAACTGCTTCACCCTCTTCTGCCCAGAGTGCGCCCGGCCACATGCCAGCATCATGTACCTGGCCATCATCCTCTCTCACGCCAACTCGGTGGTCAACCCCTTCATCTACGCCTACCGCATCCGAGAATTCCGCCACACGTTCCGCAGGATCATCCGCCGCCATGTCCTGGGGCGCCGGGATCATTTTGAGAGCGGCTCCTGCAGCGCCACCCGGCCCGGCAGCACCCGCGCCACCACCCTTGCCGCCCCGCCTGAGTCCTGCCCTGCCAAGACCAACGGCTTTACCCTGGATGGCTATTCTGACCGTGGCAGCTTTGGCAACAACCTCGATTCCTGCAACGGCCACGAAGGTGCCAAAACGACTGTTGTTGCCAGTGCCGTCCTTCCTCCATCAGACCATGTCCCACACAGCCCCCCGGTGGATATCACCCTCCCCCTACATCTGCAGTCAGGGGCGTACTCCTCAGGACTCCCCACACAGAATGGAGATGAGCGCCATAGCCCTGGTGGTGCGGAGGCGGAGCTGAAAGCCGGCAGGGAGTTCTCCGCGGCGCCAATCAGACCAGGGTTCTGCAGACACACGGCACGCTGCCCTGAGCTCACGCAGGTGTCCTGATGGCACTGAGAGCGGGCTGTGGCCCCTGGTGCTCCACTGACATCTCATGTAATATTTATTGCCTTGCCTGGAGAAAAAAGGAACGCAAAATGAGGCGGCGAGCAGGTGTGAGGAAAATAATAAATGACTGGGCCCCACAGCAGAGTCACATGTCTTGAAGGGGCCATTGTGTCAAATGCTGCGGCCCCTCCCCCCTTAATCCCATGATCCGATTCTTACTGGCGTTTAATATCTTGCAGGGATGAGGGGAGGGGTAGCCGCATGGAGCCAAGACAGAAAGCCGTAGCTCAAGCGCTCCCAAAAAGCCTTTCTCCTCCTAGTGATTTTAAATGTGAAGAAGTTCTAGTGCAGGAGATGGGTGTCCTGTAAATAAGCCTCATCTCTAGCTTCTCTCTCCTGCCTTCCTTCCCCCCCCCCCATAGGCCATAGAGATGTAACAGGCTGCCCAGTGTTAGGCGACACCCCTGTTTCCCTTGCCACTGCCTTTGGGGGAATGTCAAGACAATGCCCACCAAAGTCAGCTAAAGTGTGAGGGGACTTTTCCATCTAAGGAATGCCTTTTGTGATAGGCTAGCTGTCACTCTGGCTCAGCCAATCCGCAGCCAGGTGCTGTGTACGGGGGCCTAATTTCTTTGAACACGTTCTTGAGGGAAACACTTGCTGAAAGCTATTTATGATGTAAAAGTCTGACCAACCATTGTTGTAAGTGATTGATTTAATGTCTTTTATCATGTTCTTGTCGTTGTTGTTGATGATATTATGGTTACTGATATTAGAGCCATTGCTCTTATTACTTGTTGTGTGATTCCTAGGTGTTGACAGTGAACGACCAAAAATGAGCCCACAAAATCATTTAGGGGTAACAAGTAACACAATGCCAGTTTGGCCTGGCTCTTTCAAATTGGGGCTGCAACACAACAAAGCAGAACAACAATGTACCTTTGCACTAATCAGGTTACAGCTGAATGCATCCTGTACGCAGGCTTGGACGGCATTGACGTCATCTTGGCTGTAGAATGTCATTGTGAGACGAGTAGATCCAGCAGCTCATGGGTGGATCTTATTCAGCAATGCTCTATGCAATATTATGTACTGATCCAATCTGACACAAATCTAGGTTTTTATTTTCAGATGTGATCAGTTTCAGACAGGAATCCACAATTCCGACCCTGGGGGTCATTCTGCAACACAGTTTGTAGATTTCCCTGCTCAAACACATCTACTAAGCCTGGCAATTTGCTGTGTAGCTGAAGAAGGTGCGTGAGCAGGGAAATCTGCAAACTGTGCTGCAGACTGAGTCTCCAGGACTGGGACTGGGGAACCCCGGTTTAAGGTCATTTTCATCTGCCACTCAATAGACTTGTGTCCCGTCCTTGTGCATTCATGTTGGACCACGTTACCTGCTAATGCCAGCCCAATGAGAAGCTGGACCATTGTGTGGATGGATGTTTCCAGCATTTGTTCCCATGGCTGGTTGTCTTCTATAGTTGCCAGTGGTGTATTCCTGATCCCTTAACACTGCTTTGCTGCTTTCCCGTGTCATTATCGCACCTGGTTTTCCAATCAAACTGTGTAACGGGCAGCTGGTGGCCGTCTCTGATTTGCCTGTAAATGTGGGAAAAGATGGAAATGGATTTGGTTCCATTTGCTCTTCAGGAAAAGTGTGACGTAGTATTTCTCAAACTTGAGTGGGGAAAATGCCTCCATTTTCCAAATAAATGTTTTCTTTTGTAATTAACCGTCTCTGCTTTGTGAAATGATTGAGCACCTTCTCACAGTCAGTACTTCACATTTAACTAGCAAAACCTCAGTAAGTGGTGATCATTAACTAGCACGACTTCAAAGGCCTGAGGAGAATCTGAAAGCCAGGGGTGGCAGGGCAGAGCCCGTGTCAGGGGAGCACACAAAGCCGTTCTGTTTACTGCGTTTCGCCTCAGATGTTCGGAAGTGAAGCTCTCTGAACATCTTGTATTCACAGCTGTTCTTTAAATAAATCGCAGGTTGTGGTACTATAATTTTCAATGTCTCCCCAGAGATTTTTGTGAATTAAGGAACTTCAAATTCTCAGACATTTCCCAGTCTTACCAAAGCAATCCCTGGCTCCATTTTTAAGCAAAACATGAAGTTAAATGATTTGAATACTGTAGTAGAATTTATGGACTGCAATCCCCCCAGGTCTATGCCTGCTGCCTGCCTTTCTGGTCTGTGCTGCCCTTGGGCTCTGAAAGCCTGACCAGGAGAATTAGCTGAAAGATGGATAGATGAATGAATATTCATTATGGAATTGTTTTAAAAGCTATTTATATTGTTTATACATGAAAGATTACTAAAGCAACACTCCAGGTTAGCTAAGAAATACTTTACTGAGAGTTGAACCTAAAATTTCTGCCAGAGAGGAATTACACACAAAAGTCACGTTGAGAGAGTTTTGTCAACAAATACAAATCCATTTAAAGACAATTGTACTTTACAGCAAAAGAATGACCTTTTTTAAATATGGTATTCACTTTTAGCAGGAAATACTCAAATACGGCATAAATGTAAAACCCCAATTTCTGTGTATGAGAAGAGAAATGTGTTGACAAGCATCATTTTTCCCGATATGAAAAGACTGCTTTCGTGTTCTGCCTGTGGTTTACTTACTAACATTCTGTAATAAGCTGGTATCGGAACGAATTCTGATTACTGTAGATTATATCAGGCTGTATTAAGTGGACAGCTGCTAGCATCATTTTATTTAATTACTTTGTCCCCTCATTCATATTTTAATAAATACTCAGTAAAGCCCAAATCACCGCTGGAATTCATACAAAAAAATGCGCTTTTAAAATTTCGACCTGCTTATATACAATTGAAACCAATGAAATGATGAAAATAATTCAAGAAAATGTTTTTTATTCGGTAAACAGCTTTCTAAATAACGCAGGGTTGCGGACTCTCCTGCATCTGCCGTGACACTTGATCCCGCCTTCTGACACACACAAGAAACCTAAAAGCAAATGTATATTATCCATCCATCCATCATCTCCCGCTTAATCCGAGGTTGCGGGGGCAGCTGTCTCAGCAAATGTATATTATTCAATTATAAATCTAAAATTAGCTACATCAAAAGTGTTGGGGTTGTTTGCAAACCCTATAGACTATTTACAAGCTAATAAAAGTGTTACATTTGTGTAAATGCGTGTTTATTAGGGTGGGGTGAAAAAATCAAAATTTACAATAGCAATTTCCAATAGTGCGGAAAAGTTGTCACTGGACCTCATTATTAAACGTGCAAAATATCTTTGAAATAGGTTAATATTTTCAGGTTCCGCAACGCGATCAAAGTTTCGTAATTTCCCGAAAAAATTGATTTTCCCCGCATGACTCCCACTACTTAAGCACAATAAGCATTATAATTGGCGTCTTGAAACCTATTAGAATTTTAAATCGTTGAATTATAAACTTCTTCCCGCCGGTTATATTGCAGCGTGTTTGCGCGGAATGAGTCATTCTCTCTTGTGTTGTCTTGTTTCAAGAGGTCGCTCGTCTGTTTATAACAATCTCTGAGAGCAGTACTACCGGACACAAGTCATGGCTTCGAAAGCACGAAAAGCCACCCCAAGACAGGATCTACAATGTCCCATTTTCGGTTTTCCCAAGGAGCTAAATCAGTCACAGCTTCCCACGTATGAAGATGTCATCCGGTGTTGTATGAAGGAGAAGTTCGATATGTACTCGGCCGGTGGGAGTAGGAAGGACCCTAGTTTTTCCTTGAATGCCGAAAATGTTGCCTTGAAAGTCGCCTGTACAAGAAGTCGTCAATTCCAACTGTCAGCCACGAACACGTTCTACAAATGATTCATTCGTACCACAGCAAACACCAGCCCATGAAGAAGTCCTTCAAGCTAGATAAGGAGAAAGAGACATTTGCCACTAAGCCGGCAAAGTTCAAGACGGAAGCTGACTTGAAAACCTGCACTTGTGACAAGGCAAGGAAAGTCTCCAAGGTGGAACAAGAATTTCTAAAAGATCAGAGAACTGCGAGGATTGGTAGAATTGGATCTGTGGATTGGAAAGAAACTCTGAAGCTCCAGAAGAGAGAAAAAAGAAGAGATCTGCAGTAAGTATGAAGCCTCCTGATGACTCGTGATCGCCGGCAGCGGAAGAAGGATGGAGTCCGGATGACCAAAATGAAGCTATAGATATTGAAGAGTCAGAAGATCAGCAACAGCAGCTTCCCGATTCCGACATGTCACCTTCCACATCCACATCCCAAATGCGAGTCAGCCTGACTGCAACGGCACTGGCTAGTAGCCACTTTGGGGTTTCGGATCGAGCTACTGCCTCAATAGCAACAAGTGTGCTTTAGGACATGTGTCTAGTATCAGAGGAAGACAAATCACTTGTGATTGACAAGAGCAAAATATGAAGAGAGAGAATCAAGCTCAGGAAATCTTTGCAAATGGAACATACAACTGGCAAGCTAAAGACCCTGTACTTTGACGGGAGAAAGGACAGTATACTTGAAATAATCAAGGAAGGAGACAAAAGTTACCGGAGAACAGCAGTAGAGGAACACATTTCCTTGGTGAAGGAGCCCGGATCAAGCTACATTGGTCACATAACCCCTGCATCCGGATCAGCCGAAAACATCTTGAAAGGTATCCTGGCCTACTTGTCTGACATTGTTGACGATCTGGAGGACCTAGTACCGGTTGGTTGCAATGGCACAGTCATTTATACGGCATTGGAGGGAGGAATCACTCGGCATCTGGAAGTGAAGCTTGGAACACCTCTTCAGTGGGTGATATGCCTCCATCACCTAAACGAATTACCACTGAGGCACTTGTTCCAGCATTTGGACGGGTCTACCACTGGTCCATGTTCATATGCAGGTCCAATTGGGAAGAAATTAGCAGGATGCAAAGAACTACCCATCACTCAGTTCCGGAAGATCAACTGCGAACTACCTGATGTTCCTGTCGAAGATCTCAGCAGTGACCAAAAGTACCTGCTGGAAATTAGCCAGGCTTTGAACTCCAGGTTCTGCAGCAAAGATCTCGCAAGGCGCTTTCCTGGAAACCTCTCTCACGCACTGTGGCTGACGACCGCAAATCACATTCTTCGTTTGTATGTGGTCACCAAGGATCCGTCGCTGCAACTGCAGCAGCTGGTCAAGTTCATTCTGAAGTCGTACGTTCCATGTTGGTTTAACATTAAAATTCATCATTCCATCATGGACGGTGCAAAGAACCTGTGGAAAGTCATCCAGAGCAGCAGATACTTGCCAAAGGAACTGCGAGACGTCATTGATCCTGTCAACGCTCAAAACGCTTTCTGCGCGCACCCAGAAACCTTATTCAGTGTTCAGCCGTTTCTTGCAACTTCCGTGTCACACCCAGGTGGTGGAACGATGTGTGCAGGTAGTGACCGAAGCGTCTGAAAAAGTGTGTGGCTTCAACAACAGAGATGGTTTCATCAGAGGAAAACTGAAGTCTCGAAAGAATATGCCCATTTTTGAAACAAAAGCTGACTACAAGGTGTAGACTGTACAATGTAGACTGAACTGTGATTGTAAGTACTCGCAATGTTTAGTTGCTTACTGTTGTTGCTTAGTGTTGTTCAGTGTTCACTGATCATCATGTTCATTGTTCAATGTTCATGTGTTAATAATACAAGTTTGAGATAAAGTTGAATTATACACAAAGACCATACAGGTTGCAGCGTACAGAGAATTTCATTAGAAATGTGCAAACTTTAGCCGCGATGTAGAACCTTTAAATATTAACCAATATGAATAAAATTTTGTAGGCTTACTATACTGCTTAAGTAGTACCCTTTTCACCCTATTGGAATAATTAACTCCTGAAAAAAATAAATTCTTTCGAACATGGGAGTCATGCGGAGAAAATCAACTTTTTTCGGGAAATTTCGAAACTTCGATCGCGTGTTGGAACCTGAAAATATTAACATATTTCAAAGATATTTTGCACATTTAATAACGAGGTCCAGTGACAACTTTTCTGCACTATTGGAAATTTTGATTTTTTCACCCCATCCTAGTGTTTATGTGTATGCAGACTTTCCTTGAAAACCTCACTCCTGCCATGGCTAACCAAAGTCAGCAACCCTGGTAATGATATTCTAAATACTTGACTTGACAGTGTTTCTGCTGTCTAATTATGCTATTATTATTATTTTCCTAATTAAATGTAAAAAATTAAACAAAAAATACATATTATAGATAATGACGTGTTTCTACTGCAATTTTTTAAGGCTCCGTTGCTGAGTTAGCTGGCTAGCTAACAGCTATCAGCCCACAGCCCCCCAGAGATGGCCCTGCATTTACACTCAGATGGCGAAAATGTAATAATATCCCTGTCAGGACATAAAGCAATAAAGGAGAAAAGATTTACATACAAAACGCACTGTATTTTACATTTAACATGGTGTTGCGTTCTTTTCCCCATTTCCAGTGCACACTTGGGATGTGCTCATCGATACTAAAATATTGATTCTTTCGATCTGAATGTTTTCATTTTGAGAACTGATTGCAATGTTATAACCTGCTAGTTTAAATGTTGATGTTACCAGGTACCAGGACACAAAGTACTACGCCCATAAGGCGGGGAAAGGGGAAGGTGTGCAGGCACAAGGTAAATTGAACTACCATTGGTATGTTCTTTTTGGGGGGATTATTTTTATATATATAAAATTATATATATAAACACACACACAGACACACACACTGAAATGAAAGTAAACTTCAACTGGTTACTTAATTATTCCAAATAGGCCTATCAGTAGTTTCAAGGATGTGGTAAATATTGCGACGGACAAAAGAACTAAATAAAGTGATGTGCAGAGCCCAAGATACTGTGCAGGATAAGCGGGCAAAAGATTGGTGATGAAAATTTATGCGGGATCTTTTTTATTAGAATTAAGTAGCTCTACTTTTATCTTTGAATGAAAGTGACATTTGTGAAACTGTTAACGAAGTTTAACTGAAGGTCAGCATACCCTGATCTATTATAAAGGCAGCAAATTAAGTTCCTTAAGTGACTAAATTAACGGTTAAGTCTTAATTTAAAAGAGGTGTATGAAGTTCGATAATTATTTTCCGCTTAACGTTTTGCCCTGGTATTCTGGTGGATGACACTGGGAGATCCTTTCTATTTGGTTGCCATATTTGTCAGTGGGCATATATAAATTATTGTTTTCATTCTACTGTATTCCCATTACAGCTCGACCTCAACCGGCACAAAACGTCAACTCCATTCCAAACTGTTATATTATCATAAGTGCTGCTACACCTAACAGGTAGCAGTTTGAAAGATGAGGTTTTATTTACTATTTTTGTTTACTAACTGGTTTAGCCCACTTTCTACTGGCTACTTGATTGGTTCCCAGTGGTTCCCACCTGTTCTGGCAGTTGGAGTTGATGTTGATCCATATGATAGCAGCTGCAGATTTTAAAAACAATGTGGTGTTTAGAAAACATCCATTCAGATTTGCAGGCAGCCAAGCATAGAAATGAGCAGCATACAAAGTTCCTAAGTACTGGTACTGGGGGGGCTGATGACATCAGATCCACTGGAAATCAAATGAAGCCCTGACTGGCGACGGCTTTTATTGCACCATTAAGACCATCTATTCTGTCATTAAATTTGCCACTGTGGTGGTAGGGCAGGGGGGAATTTTGGGGTGGGTGATGGGATTGGTGTCGCTGTTTCTTTGCAATAACAGACCCCCCCTTTACAGCTCAGACTGAAAGCCGATATCTGTTAACCTTTAACGGCTGCGTGATTTTTACAGCATTACGTGAGGTTTTGACACACATTCGCCAAATTGTTCGCATCAAGAGAAGCCAGCCAAGTGAAAGACTTTCCACCAGCCAGATGGGCTTTTGGGATCTCAGTCAGCTCCAGCAGGACCTCTGAAAGAGTCGGCTTGGTTTCCTGTGTACTCACATGTGTGAGCTCCCCATCAATACTGCTGGGACCTTAGAGCGGCTGGACAGCTTCCAGTGCATTCCAGACGCCCTTGTGTGGTTCCAGGTCGGTGACACTGAAATGACCCCAAACGATCGATTTGGTTGCAACGCAGTTTCATCCCAGGCTGTCTCACAGGCTCTGCCAATGGCCATTCACTGCAGAACAATCGACGATGCAGCGGAAGGAAGAAGGCAGCGAGGGCAACAATCGCTGGGGACGAGAAGGGCCGCCAACGACGTCTGCTTGTGGTGTGACCTGCCGGTGTCAGAAATAGTTGCACAGGAAATAAGGGATTTACTGGGCTCAGGGGGGGCTTTTGAAACGTGATTTTCTGCACAATGCACTTCGGCAAGACGGCGTGCCTTTTGCCAGTTTGAGCTGAGTGGTTTGGCTTGATTTTGTTCCCTTACCATTACTAATAATCAAAGGTAGTGTGGGGTAAAGCATCACTCTACTATTTTTAGTATCTCAGTGGTTTATCTATTGGCATGTTGCTCTATAATAATCTATTTTTTTCAGATTTCTATTTGTATCCTGCATACTTTTGGTGCAACTTTTTAATTTGTTTACTTGTTTGCATTACATGTATGTTCTCCTGTGTTCTGTGTACTTGCTGCTGTATGCAGAATAATCTCCCTCTGGGATCAATAAAGTTAATCTAATCTAAGGACACAGAAGAATGTGAAACGAAGCTTTATTTGCCATTTGTGTGTGTGTGTGTGTGTGTGTGTGTGTGTATATATATATATATATATATATACAGAGAGAGAGAGAGAGAGAGAGAGGTGAGGGCAGAGCTTGGGGCCAGGGGGTTCCCTGCCTTGCGTTGTGTGCCATCTGGAATAACCCCCCCCCACCCCCCCATCCACGTCACCTCAGCAGAGGCTGTGTTCTACATGGATGGATGGATGGATGGATGGATGGATGGGTGTTTCAGTTACTTTGGACAAAATAACTATGCATCTGCTGGAGTGGAATTTGTTTATTTATTTTAATGATACAACTTATAATATTTTATTGCAGGACAGATAAGAAATGGACACAAGCAAACAGTTCAGATCTTATCATCTTAAATAGGAAATTGCTTGTATCCCCTTGAGTGAAATATTCCATTTTTTCCATCAAACTTCCCTCTTTTCAAGCGTAATATTAACAGGCCTCCCAGGTAAAAGCCCTCTGCTGCACTAATAAGTAATGTTATATGAAAATGTGATACTTTTCTGTCATCAGTCACAAAACACTGTTTGCTTCTAGAACATTCCAGAGAAGATGATGGAGCTCAACCGCAGCCTGCCATTCCGCTTTCATGCAAATGTCCAGTTTATCATCTTTTTTTTTCGTTTTAAAAATGAGCTTGCCACACTGCTGAGAGCTTTTGCCATAGTAAGACAGGGGTGCAGGAATGTGAGGGGATCAACGTTTTCTTCTTTATGTTTTGACTACCCCTCAGCTGCTGTTGTCTGGTTATTTTTACCTCGTCGACCCTCCCCCCCCGCACAGCTGCACAGGCCCTTGTTATGAAGGGCCCATTATTCCACGTTGGACCACATGACTGCCCCCTACTGGCAGGAGCAGACAGGGTGGAGACCTCAAAGCATGTAGTAACAGGAAAATAAGTAGTAAATACCAGGAGAGTAATGATCTCGCAGCAGGAGGTAACTGCGGGCTACAGTAGGTCGTAACTCCAGGGGAAAATAAGGGTTATTGGATGTCATCAGTATTATCACAGAAAGGGTGGTAACTACAGTGGCTAAATGTGATAACTACAGAGTGGATAGTCATTGTTATTGAAATTTAACAGGAATTTTGCTGTTTTTTATCACCAGGATAAAAGACGGACAGATGGATGGATGGTTTTGAACTGTGACAAAAGTGTATTTCTCAGCAAACAATGTTGTGCCACTGTGGGGAAAATGGAAAGAGATCATAGCACTACTTTAGTTTTAATTATTCACATAATGCTTTTATCTGGATGATTCAAATGGCCATTCTGATGAAACACATTAACTGCAGCATGCACTGAGGGCATCCATGAGCATCACCCAGTGCATTAGTCACCATCACATCCGTCTTAAGTACATTTTACTGGGAGGAAAAATGGTCTGTGGATTACAGAAACTTGTGAGTGAGGTACGGATATGGGAGCAGCTTCATTTTAGGTAATCAATATGTCGCATTCACTTGCATTGTTTAATTTTTGGAAATTTATCTCAGTGAAAGATCATTGTAAACAAAGATTTAAATGCTAATGAGGCTACACAGGGAGAGCGCAGTGACACACACACTCTTCCTGTATGGAGACTTACACAGCCATAGTTCCTAATTCAACCCTTGCCGTCAGCCAACATGGATGATAATGACCAGGAACCCGGAGATAGGATGTGCAAAGGCTGAGGTCATCGTGGGAACATGAGGATTCAATGAACGAATGCAGGAAGTTAGACAGACGACGTGCACAAGACAATGCATATTGGTTAGGAACATGCATGTTTTTTTATAAAGATAACCAGGATTATCTTTAGTGAGATTCTCATGCTATACCCTGGGATTTAGACTATCGTTAGGGAACAATCAGATTCTTTATTGAAGGAATGCATAACTTCCTTTCAACAGTGACACAGCCAGAAAGGCCCATGTAATAGCTGACTACACTGATGAACTGTCTTCATAATTATATCTCAGTTTGAGTTTGGAATTCGTGATTTCATGTTTCTTATCTATGGATAAACATTTGTTTCAGCATATTGTCATATACAACATTTGTAATGCTCATGCCTGTATGGCCTTGTGTTAAATTTGATATTATGATTTTCCATGTTAGGCTCTGGGCCCCCATGACGCTGCATGTGAAAAGTGAGTGTGAAAAATGATGGATTTTCCATGTATATCACTGAGCTTTGCTTATTATAATGTAGGCTATGTGCAAAACAGAAGGAAAATCGCAAAGAAAGCAACCTATTTTAGTGCTGAATGCATGATTGTTCTGTTGTGTCACACCCCATTTTTCCAGTGAATAAATCCACGAAGGGCCAGTCCACCACAGTGTAAATGTCACGTGTGACTAATAGCCATTTCCTCCCTTTTTCATAGACATTGTAGCCCTTGATTTTATTGTGTATCACGCTTATGCAGATTATGTTCTGCTAAACCCTTTTTTTCACTGGACTTTACCTTGCCGGTTTCAAAATGCACGAGTTAAAGGGGACTTTATGTGGTTTAAGTTGGCTTGGGCAAACCAGTCTGTTACATAACAATCGAAAACAGAAACACAGATTGGTTTGAGTTTTATGCCCACTGGCAAATCTTCATGAGGGTAAACAACATTGATGCAACAAAAACTGATTCTGATAAAACTGACCTATAATGAGAGGTTAGAAGACAGATGGGTGGATGAATGGATGGATGGATGGATGGATGGAAAAAATAGTGAAACTGAAATAATTAAAGTCCATTCAGTCAGATGATGATTGGCACACCAGAGCACACTTCTCAAAGGTCCAGCACAGAAAACACAAAACATCAAACTGTGTACCGTCTCAGAATTTAAGCTTTGTATTTATACAATTCTCTGGTGAGGTGTCAGAGATTAGCAGCCTGCAAAGAAAACATTTTGTTCCCAGTGGTTTTCAGGAAGCTTTTCTAATGAAAAACACACCTTCCATTTCACATGTCTCGCAGATGATTCATATTTCATAAGGAAATATAGTCCCGCTGGTGGCTTCAAAGAATAGATTAAAGAGTAAGTAGGTTTGAATTGTCATGTAGGGAGCAGAATTCCTATAACATATTTACCTAGATAGTAGTTCCACACTATACATTTCCTTCTTTTTTTATCTTTTCACTGTACGTTTTTATCTGACCACTTCAGGACAATGGAAGCATTAACCATTTAATAAACCAACCACATTACTTTAACATAGAATACAACAAAAATCCTTCTTCTTTTCTTTTTCAATCAATATTCTCTAAATACAAATAGCTCAGCTAATACATCGTAATAAATCCCAATCGGCAGATTCTGAACAATGTGAAGAGTTAAATAAGTAGGTAACATAACTTCAACAATTTCTACTAAAGTAATCTCACAAGCACTGGACAATAGGTACATCAGCCAGTGGTAAATAACAATGGACAACAAGTGATCTAAAATAACATGCCTTAGCATATACATATGCAAGACACGAGATGGAGGTGGAACGTGGAAATTAAGTGTCACAGTGACAATTGATGCAGCGTTCACTATGCAATTAGCTTTTGTTGAGGGGTCTATTTAAAATCGCCGGCACAGCGGCGCGCACACACCACTCGCATAGGACCGGACGGCGCTTTGCTGCTGGCACGTCGAGGACAACGTGCTGCAGGAAATCGATGCTAAGGAATGAGCACGTGGGGAAACGCATTAGTCACGGCAGAGTGAATTCTGTCAATATGACTGCTCCCCCTAGAGGTCGCAGCATTGCACGACCTCCCTCTAGACAGCATTTGACAAGGTAATGCACAGAGGCTCAGAGCCATTGTCCGTTCTGCTGTGTATGACAGTTATTCATTTGCGAGATGAAACACATAATTGACTGCTAAAAAAAACAGTGGCGTCACAGGGGACACTAAGGGGTGTATTACTAATGATACTTTACTGGAAATCTGTCTTTATAACTTTTTAAAACTTCAAGAAAAGCTTTGCTGTTATGTCCACAGGACAAGTACTTAATTTAATCTAGCAAGTCACTTAAGCATGCACGTAAAGTGTGTGCTCATGACCTGTGAAGGTTACTCTGGATGAGGCCGTCGCCCATACTTAGGGGAGTGAAAGCTAATGTGGATTTTATTGACACGGGGACCAAAGAGGAATTAAAACCGGAGCACGAGAGAAGCCTGGACCGGGTGGAGCGCCACTCTGGCCAGGGAGCTGGGGACAAACGGCAGCTTTCCACAAAAGGAAGCTGTATTTTTGGTCCTTTCCCCTTCCTCCCGGTGCGAGCGCACAGCGCATTCGCAGCACAGCAAGATAAATTTACCTCAGCAAATACAGCCTGCTTTCCGGTTCATTAGAGGAAAACATTTGTGATGAGAGTTCAAAATAATTAGGGAGTTTCAGATATAGTAAGTTATTGTCAGACCACAAAGAATGATGCAATCTATAGTAAATTTCCTAAGGATGAATTTAGACCTCTGTAGACAGGCTTTCCAGTCAAACTAGACTTGTGTAATCATGATGTTACTGAACGGACTCAGTAAACGTAGTCCTAGATAAGCAAAAGGGTTCTTTATTGAGTCCCCCCTGGTTTCAGACCACACATGTACCATATCCCACAATGCACCTGAGCAGTCTCCAGGTCCCAGCCGGAAGCATAACTCACTCTGGACAGTTCTAGCGGACTGCTTCCGATCATGAGCATTATATTAACCAGGTGTTGGGTGGATGCCCTGCTCTGAGTGCTGTTCTACAGTAAATCCAAAATAAAGTGCCATCATTTTGTCTTAATCTGCTATGATTCAGTATGCAGCATGGTACTATTTTTCATGTTACCTGAAACTAATTTATGTTCTGCATTAAAATGAAGGGGGATGTGAGATGGAGAATTAAACAGCAGCCACAAGAGGCCATACTACAGATAGGCTATGTAATGCAAATTGAAAGCTCGAGATTGTTTGGCTGCAAGGCAAGCTTATATTGCTTTAGGGCGATACTTATCTGGCTCTCGATCTTATTGGTGCTGAACGGTCATGGATCTTTGCCGCCGAGAAAATACAATTTACATCTGAATATTTACTAACAGCACCAAATGTGATTATGTAATGTTGCCCAGTTGCCGGAGTTGTGATATGATGGCTGAGCTTTCAGTTAATTTTTGTCGAACTCCACTTTGACACTGGGTGCAGGGCTACATCCACAAGACGAATAACCATCTTTAATTCAACGTACTTTGTTGAAACTACTGTTTTGTCTAGTTTTATTCAACAGCCTTTTGGCATGAGCACCTGTGTGTGTGGGGAAAACGAATGGCTGAAAATGATCGTCCTCCTGTTCCATCCGCTCACATGCGGAAATTACTTCTTTGCCGCCGTTCCCCGTTCCCCAGTTAATGCATAAATGGTGGAAACGTGAGTCCAGGCAGGCTTGGGTTTAAATGGCAATAGGAAGGCTTAACAGAGCAATAATACAGTTAGGGCCATGGCCTGTTGTCGTGGAGACCTGGCTGGGAAGGATCCTTTCTGGCCGTCTGGGGACAGCTCCCCGCACCTCGCAGGATAATCAACTCAAGGCGGCAGAAATCTGCCTCATATGAATCATTACCGGGGATCCTGTCTCCACAGAAGCTTCTCTTCGACAAAGGACTGAGACTGAATATGACCTTGTTTCAAGAGAAAAAAACAGGCAAAAGTGCGTCTCTGTCACCTTCTTCTGCTGGGTCATGTCAATGTATTCATAAAGTACAACAATAATGATTTAGCAAAAATTCATGTAAAACAATATTTGTGGTTAGTCGTAGATAAAAGTCTGTATTTTCTTGGGGGGCTTATTTTAATTGATGACATGTTAAATGAAAATTCGGTAACACTTTACTGTTACATTTGTATTAATTAACCACACACTAAGTCTTAGTTACATACTGATCTCATGTTAATTCATCATTAATGAGTCGTGACATGTTTTGTCTCAAGCACTTTTTAATTCTGTAAACCTTTCTGAACTACTGAAGTAACAGGTCATGAAAAACACAAATTAAATACTGATCTCATGTTTGCTCATCATTAATGAATCATGATGCATTTTTTATCCCAAGCAGTTACTATATTTGTTACTACAGTATATCTGTTAATTATGTAAACATTTCTGAACTACTTAAGGAACTAGGGGAGTCCGAGATGACTGTAACATGGGATAATGGTAAGAAAATCTGTTTCTCCAATCAGAAACGAGGTACAAATCACATAACTAACTCTGCACATGCTCAGTTTAGTCTTTATTTCACATGTGAAGAAGGAGCACTCTGTAACAAACACACTCAGTTTTGTAAGGAAAAAAGATATTTGAGGTAAGAAAGTAATTTTTTGACTTTATTTTTGCGATAGCACTGCAAGGTTTTATTCAGACTTAAATCATTTTTATTATGTGCCTATTTAAATATCCTTTATGCAAGTTGTGAGCGCTAAAATTGTTGCTCTTAACTGGAAGGTAAACTTGCTCATGGCCACCACAGTCTGGGATAGTTGTAACGGTGATTCTCCAACTGCTCCCAGGCCACTTTTCAAGCCCAGGAACCTTCTGCATTGTGTGTGTGGAACATTTCAAAGTCAAAGGAAATTTGGGTGAAATGCAAAGACCAGGGGTGGAGAACCTGTTCCATGAAGGGTCGCTGTGGGTGCAGGTTCTTGGGATGGCCTCTCAATCAGCCAATAACAGTGGGTACCCAGGACTGGAGTTGAGAACCACTGCTTTATTATTGGCTGGCTGAAAGGTCATCCCAAAAACCCGCACCGGCACCGGCCCTCCATGGATCAGGTTACCCACCCCTGGCATAGACTGTCCAAGGTGGGGCTATCAGGAGGAGTTCAGTACACCTGTCACCACTGTGATTCTGATGGTGACTAACATAACACACACACACACACACACACACACACACACACAAACACAGGTTTGTGATTATATCTTAGTGGGGACTCTCCATTCATTTCTATGGGGAAAACTCTAATCCCAACATGACAACTTTAATCCGTACCCAGCCCTAACCTTAACCATAAGTAATCAAACAAAATACAAGACTTTTGGCATTTTTAGTTTTTTGATTGCTTTCACAGAATTTTGTGGGGACCTGAATAATGGTCCCAACAACATAAAAAACAGGTTCTTGTTATAAACCTAATCCACACACACTCACAGACATGCACACTATTATTCAGTTATTAAAACTGGTGCACAGTTGCACATTTTATTTGGTTTCATTATGATCTTTAATATTAGTTGTGATTAACATAGATTGTACACATACACATACATACCCACAAATTTTGCTGAACAAAAAAAACAACTTTGAATAACTTAAAATTTTGTGACATCATTTATAATGTTACATTTAACCCAGGGCTGTGTTACCATTATCCTCAAGTAGCGACTGTATTTGTTCAGGATTTGTACTTCAGTAGTAACAGAGTTTTTACTATTAGTATTTGAGCCCTGTCAAATAAAGTGTTAAATTCTTATCTGCGACATTTAAGGTGAATAAGAATTCCCCAGTCTTCAGTTAGCAATGACATAAATGATCTATCAGTGCAGTGCCCAAAATTTTGCTTCCTTTTATAGTTCCACTTGGTTGGGTAATTAAGGCACCAATATGTGGGTTTTGGGGGAAAGTGAGCTAAGCTGCTTGATGGATGCATGGAGTGTGTGGAAATGAACTTAACACAAAAACAACTGCCAGAAAACAACTGCTTTTTCAGTTGTAGGACCTGCGTGAGATTTCAGCAATGAAATCACTACCCTGGGTATCTAATTATGGACGTAATTCTTATTATATTTATGAATCACACCAAATTTCCTCAGAATAACAAGTATCAAAGGTTGTGTATGTGTTCGTTTTTTAAAAAAAATAAGTTTTATTACACTGTTTTGCGATGTCGGCCCTACTTGTAAATCTGAGCACAATAGGCCTACAATGTTTAGTCAATATGAGAAAGCGCCACAAAACAGGCTGTTTTCAAAGCTGTATGGTAGGAAAATTCTGTAATGGATATGCAGCAATTAAAAGCTTCTTGCAGCTGACTCAAAGTGGCAATAAAAGCGAAAGAACCCGTCTGTCTCTATGCTGACTCCATGGAGACGCACAAAAAAGCCCGAAAGCAGGTTTCAAGAGCGCAGGGATTAGAGAGGAGACATTTCCTATCGTCTCCAGCATGATTGCAACGAATTTAAGCGCAATCACCGCGCATAAATACTTATTAATATAGTAAAACAACGTACGATTGTGCGGGAATAGTTTTATGTGATAAGCAAGCTATATTTATTTGTTGTACATGTTAAAATCAAAATTCAACTTTAAAGGATGGACGCCCGTGTGCGATGAAGGCGTGTTTGTAACGCACACTGTAAGCTCCCCTGGTGCTGCCATGTGATCGGGGCCTGGAGGCGTTTTCCTGCTGTCATTTACACTCCAGGTCAATAATAAAGGCTTTATCACCAAGTATAACTGTTGTCAAGAAACAGTGATTCAAAGCTCCCCGCCGATGGGATCTGTGCCAAGCAGCTCACTGCTTTTTTAACTGGGAAAAGTAGAGAAAGCGCCCGCAGTAGAAGGCTGGAGTAAACCCTCCACACAGGAAATGTTTGTCACAGTGCAATTTGGAGGTAAGTATACACAATAAGTATTTAGTAAATAACTTACTTAGGTACGACGTCTTCATTCCAAGTTGAATTATTATATTACGTGACAGATGCAAATCACTAGCAAATTTGCCTATTCACAGAAAAAAACAGATATCAGTGGAATGATCGATTCTAAAAAGTGTTTTTCATTATGCCGTTCGGATCCACGACTTCTATGCATATAAAGGACTTACACGAACTTTAAGGAACTCCGCTAACTTTTTTCCACAGAAAATCAGCAGGAAATTTTCAATCCGGACTGCAGGATCATTAATTTCATTCACTGTCTAAAAGAGCGTTGTAATGTGGACCCCGAAGGTAAGAATAAAATTAAACCCCAATTCAACTGATAAATCTTGATCTGATATCACTCTTGTTACTATTGTAAGTCGTTTCGGTAGCCTAAATAAATAGCCCTGTGAGGTGCAACAATCTTGGACTGTGCTGATCTTTTTGGGGATTTTTATTGTTAATACAGTTATTATTGATTCGTTATGCTGGAGATCGCAATCACAGTGTCGATCGGGACGAAGGACTCGAGGGTAGGCGTGGTTGCAAAAAAATAAGAGGTTTATTGAACTCAAAGGACAAAGATTGTAAATAAACTGGATGGTGGGGATCAAAACGGGAGGACCACAAATTAGGAAGGGCACAGGTAATTGGAAGGTACGACGTCAATGACTGTACTGACGAACACACTTATACTTACGACTAAGGAGAGAGTTCACGAGAGGCAGCTGGGAGTGATTAACAGGAAGGTTAGGATCCTTCCCAGGCCCCGCCCCTCCCAGGCCTTTCCGGTTTGAAAGAAAAGTTTTTCACCCTTTTCCAGTGTAGTTTATCTGTTTAACATGTTTGTAAGAAAATGTCCTATGCATATACTTGTGCACGATCTATGTGTCATAATCATCAATCTATTATAAATCTATGTTATTTTTTTCAGTTCAAAGTATTACAGTTTATGCATAAAAATTCACACAACATAAACACAAATAGTTTTTTTTAATTGACATTAGCAGTTGTTTATGATTACTTGTCAAAGACGTCCCTAGATATTTATTGACCACTTTTAAAACCTGAAGCATTCTGGATATTCTTCATGGTATAAAGCGTATAATATGTTGTAAACATCCATCACATTATCTATTGCGTTATTCATTCTGGATACATGAAACACATTAACATCAGGACTGAAATAATTCCAAAGCAACATCGTTACATGATTTAAAAATTTTATTCTCTGTTGCACATGCGGGGTCCTAAGTGTGGCGAGGCTTGAGCAGCCGTATATTATTGAGGGGAAGGTTATTAGTTTATCAAATAAGGTAAAAACAAAGTGCATGTATTAAATGATAAATACTGATTAAACCCGGTAAGGATTATAAGTTATTTGCGGTAGTGGAAAAGCATGCCCTACGAGACGGTGTGAATACCGGCTTTAGAGCGTGTGGACCTGCTGGACACGGGCGGCGAGCTGGTCTCCCTGAGCGGCCGTGAGCGCTCCACGGAGCCGGCCAGCAGCCTGCTGAAGGACCGGCACAGCTACGTCCTCGTCCGGCTCACCCGTGAGTTTTCAGTCGATCTCCACTTACAGTACATGCATAACCTTAGTTGCCTCAAGTAATTTCCAGTTTTGTGTGTTATTCTCGGTTAGGCCTATTTGAAACATAATTGAAAAGCAGCATGGATTTTTCTTTTAATATTTCAAAATAAATTAGAGAAATTGAAATACATTATGCTTCTATGGTAGTTTGTAGCAGTAGAATTAAAAACTGAACAAATTTAATAAAACGCTTTCTTGCCTTTTATCATATTCCATTTTTAATGTTTAATTACACTAATTCATCAATATTGTTTGTTGCTGGCCTGTGTGCACCTGTGTGCTTTTTTTCCCCTTAATAACTAAATTAAACAATAACATTTCACTGTGTTTAGCCATGGAAGGTCCAGAGGGGAACAGAAGTGAGCCCCTCCTATGTGATGTGGGGAAGAGCCATCCCGCATTGGCAGGTAAATCGACTAACAATCGAGGTGCAGACACAGTAACCGGCCACATGCGAGCTGTTCTGCCTCGCACTTTTTTCTCAGTGGGAGATTGCCTTAATTTGGCATCTCGGTGACAAGCTGGCCTTTTAAGCAGGCGTGACGATAGCAGCTGCAGAGGAGGGATTTGCTGTGCTCAGTGGACGCCTCCTGGTCATCTGAGGTGAGCCCCTGGATTTCAGCTCTGTCTAAAGAAGCATCCTTAGGGATGGGACTGAGTCAGCCCCTCCAGGCGCAAAAGGGGAAAGGTCACGTAATGGATGACAAGATTAGTATGATTTTGGGTCCGTACGCAACCCACCTGCCCCACTAGTGAAACCAAATCAGACACGTAGCCATGAGCCTGCACCCTCCTCGAAATTTGCTGCAGCCTCCCGCTTGGCAAAATATACTGAGCATTATCAAAACCCTCCCTCCCACGAAATTAATTTCTGGCTTCAGGTCTGACCCATCTCACAACATGAAGGGTAGCACAGTGGTTAAGATGACAGCACTGACCCAGGGTCGCCAACTTTCACGCATCTCACGCTTTCAGACTTACTCTCACGCAAGAATTCTTACGGGAAATCTAGATTATTTCATTATAAACCTAAAATCAACTGCATCAAAAGCGTTGGGGTAGTTTGCAAACCTCACAGACTATTTACAAGGTAATAAGACTCTTACGTACCTGTGAATGCGTGTGCATCTGTGTGCAGACTTGTCTTGAATAGGAAATCGCACTCCAGCAAGCTGCAAAAACATGCAGATATGCTAACTGGTGTCTCTAAGTTGCCCGTAGAGTCTGAGTGTGTGCATGTGGCCTGCAATAGTCTAGCAAACAGGATGTATCGCCTTGTGCACCATGTTGCATGGGATAATGGGATAGGCTCCAGATCAACCCACCCCCCCACTCATGACCCTAACCAGCATCTTTCTTTAGAACATAGATGGAGTAGTTAATGACAACACAGTTTGATTTAAATACTGAGTCTTGGGATTTATAATATTTAATGTTTGACAAATAACTAAAGTGCCTTTGAAAGTTAAATGACTGAAAGTTTTATTTGATACACAGCCAGGATGATTAAATATGTCCCCAGATGAACAGGATAGAAGATATTAATCAGAGACAATGAAGTAATAGAAAATATTGGAAAGTGCCATGATTCAATATGCTGCGTACCTCTATGACGAAATAGTTTGTGGACTATCTGGACTGATCGGAATCCCTGCTTTAATTGATGCTAAAATGTAATATGACATTCACCTAAGCCATAATAATAAAAGGCTTGATTAAATAACACACAGTCATACACCATGTCTTAATTGAAGACATTTTTAAATGTTCACATTCCAAGCTGGTAAAAGTTCACTTTATGGACAAAAGTATTGGGACACCTGGCCATTACACCTACAGGAACTTTTATGACATCCCATTCTAAATCAGTAGGCATCAATATGGAGTTGGTTCCCCCTTTGCAGCTATAACAGCTGCCACTCTTCTGGGGAGGCTTTCCACAAGATTGTGGAGTATGTCTGAGGGAATTTTAGCCCATTCAACCAAAAGGGCATTTCTGAGATCAGGCACTGATGTTGGACCTGAAGGCCTGGCTCATAATCTCCGTTCTAGCTTAGAGAACCGTTCCACATCACTGCTTTACACCAATGGCTTGACTTATCGTCTAATAAGCTTGAGATCACGTGCAGACACCTGGATGCCCGTTCCAGTGAGTCCAGGGCTTCCTAGGAAACATGGGAGTGGACACCCTGGACAGTATCAGTTGAATCTTGTTTATGTGACACATACTAGTGGTGGGAAGGTGGGGGTGAGCTGAGATTAATGGGCTGGATATGGGATGAAAATGTTGGAAATGCGATTATGAGTGCTGATGTGACTTTGAAAGGGATCTTTAATCTGATCGTCTTCAGTAAATATCCTGCTGTAACAGTAAGTTGAACTGTATGCTTGTATCCTGTTGCAGCCTCTTAAGACTGATAGCACTGGCGGTAGGAATAAATAACATTTACTGTATGTGGGAGAAGGGCGTGTCCCCGTGTGACACTGCAGACCTTGGGAAATGTGAGGGCCGTGCACGTGTGACACTGCAGACCTTGGGAAATGTGAAGGGCCGTACACGTGTGACACTGCAGACCTTGGGAAATGTGAAGGGCCGTACACGTGTGACACTGCAGACCTTGGGAAATGTGAAGGGCCGTACACGTGTGACACTGCAGACCTTGGGAAATGTGAAGGGCCGTACACGTGTGACACTGCAGACCTTGGGAAATGTGAAGGGCCGTACATGTGTGACACTGCAGACCTTGGGAAATGTGTGGGCCGTACACGTGTGACACTGCAGACCTTGGGAAATGTGAGGGCCGTACACGTGTGACATTTCAGACCTTGGGAAATGTGAGGGCCGTACACGTGTGACACTGCAGACCTTGGGAAATGTGAGGGCCGTACACGTGTGACACTGCAGACCTTGGGAAATGTGAGGGCCGTACACGTGTGACACTGCAGCCCTTGGGAAATGTGAGGGCCGTACACGTGTGACACTGCAGACCTTGGGAAATGTGAGGGCCGTACACGTGTGACACTGCAGACCTTGGGAAATGTGAGGGCCGTACACGTGCCTGGTAATGCACAGCCATGCTGCAAGCTGTCCTTCTTAAGGCAAGTGCCGTGAGAAGGCAGAGAGAGTCCCCTCCCCTTCCTCAAAGGCTGATATTAGAGTATACGCTATAATTACAAACACCGGAGACGCCACGTGAACTGGCTTAACGTTCAAGTAATTTTATAAATAATGCAAAATAACTGGCAGGTGAGGAGAAACGTGCAGCGCGGTCATGCTCCTGTCAGACGCTGCCTTGGATAGCTTGGTGTTTTCATGACGGTGATCCTGCAGTTTGCTCTTCTTTGTTCCGTTATGTAAATGGTGACAGAAAATGCAAATTTACCGTGTGTGTTTCAGAATTTTCAGGAAAACCAACAGGCAGCTTCTCAGCTGTGATTGGATTTAAAAACAGGCATCACTACAGATTGTGTGCATTTATTTTATTGTTTTTTTTACACCGTAAGTATGGTTTCTGAATTCACTAAATTAACGATACATTATTGGCCCCCATGGAAAAATTCAATTGTTGTCTACCCCATCTTGCTCTCCATGAGAACAAGCTTGGCATGCGAAGGGCAACCACCCAGAGAGCAGTTTCTGAACCAGCGTCTTTCCGATCATGGTTACAGAGGCTTAGCCCACTGAGCCAGGGATTAAATATCTGCTGTCCCACAATAACGTGTAACACAATGTGAGCTAATGGAAGAACATGTCCATCATCTGGCAGAGCTGCTGAAGAGGCTGGCGAACCCACACAAGGAGCGGGACAAGCGGGGCTTGGGGTCCAGGAAGTCCAGGCAGCTGAGGGACACGCCCACAAATCACATGACCAAGTCCAAGAGCCCCAGGCGGGCTGGTGGCACCCAATCCAAGAGCTGACTGGGAGATGGAGAAGAGGGCAGCAATGAAGAAGAATACTCCCCCCCCCAAAGATATGGGTGCAATTACCATTTAAAAGCTGAACAAATGACACGTCCTAAACTGTGATCATAATCTTCCTGATCGACTTTGATGCTGTAGCTGTACTCTTGAACAAAATAGTCACCCTGACCTGTACCAGTGAAATATGCAACTGTATTATTGTCAGATGTGCTGCAAAACAAAGTAAAATAGTCAATTACTAGTGGATTTATAGTCTGTTTTCACAGTGTATAGCTGGTAGTGATCTGTCTCCCATAACCACAGCTGTTAAAATGAATTGTGCTCTATGTGGTCATTCGCTCTCCATGTTGATAGCAGGGGGTGGATTGAGGGGCAGGATTGGCTCAGTGGTTTTGAACCCTATCATGTCACAGGCAGGTGCCTGTCTGCCCCGGCTATAGCTCAGGCCTCCCAGAGTCCTGCCGGCACAGTGAGTATCACCCCCCCACCCCAGCCATGCAAATGAGTCGCAGGTTACTCCTGCAAACCCCAGCTCACAGGGCAAATAATAACCCATCCGGCAAATTAATGACTAAACCCAGAGACAGTAGCTGCTTAGCTGGACTTCAAACCGTTGGAGGTCTTAATGACATGCTGGTGATGTGAAAAACGTTGAACGATCGCTCCTGGGCTGTATTATGTTCCCTAGAGTTATACAGATGGCAAACGGCATGGGATTTGCTGATTCTATAAAAAATTGTTTTGTCTCACCCTCCTGTCAAAAAGCTTCATGCACGTTATCAGTAGATGATAAGGTAATTGATTAATGACAATATTGTTCAAGGAAACAAGTTATATGGATGTCATACAGTGGTGGAGTCAGAAATCTTAGAAAGAGTGGGCCAGCAGAAAATTACGTGGGCCAGTCCCATGACAACACTACAAACCCAACTCTGTATCTTTTTCTTAATCAGTTTTTACTAAGACCAAATGAAAAAGAGAAATAAAAATCTATTTGTCTGTCAACAGCACATTTCCTCTGATTGAACTAAATATACACACACTATATGGACAAAAGTATTGGGACACCTGGCCATTACACCCATGGGAACTCTTATGACATCCCATTCTAAATCCAAAGGCATCAATATGGAGTTGGTTCCCCCTTTGCAGCTATAACAGCTGCCACTCTTCTGGGGAGGCTTTCCACAAGATTGTGGAGTATGTCTGTGGGAATTTTTGCCCATTCATTCAGAAGAGCATTTGTATGGCCAGGCACAAAACCAGGCACCAGACGTGAAGGCCTGGCTCACAATTTCCGTTCTGGTTCATCCCAAAGGTGTTCAATGGGGTTGAGGTCTGGGCTCTATGTGGGTCAGTCAAGTTCTTGCTTTGTGGACCTTGCCTTGTGCACTGGGACACAGTCATGCTGGAACAGCAAAGGGCCTTCCCCAAACTGTTCCCACAAAGTTGGAAGTATAGAATTGTCCAAAATGTCTTGGTATGCAACTTTGTGGGAACAGTTTGGGGAAGGCCCTTTGCTGTTCCAGCATGACTGCATCTCAGTGCCTCAGGTTCCTGTGGGTGTAATGGCCAGGTGTCCCAATACTTTTGTCTATATAATGTACCTGTCAGACACAATCATTTTATTGTACTGCATCGCTCACTGTGAACGTGGAATAGGGTCCATGTGGGGAGGCTCAGGCCCCCTCGTGCCGCCGCGCAGGATGTCATATTAGCAGTGAATTGATATCTGATGCAGCCTCACGGAGGCTCTTATGTTTCATGCCCAGGAATCCGCAATATCATGTGTGCACCTTGCACCATTTCCCAGGTATCGGCAATAAATAGGTGTGTGTGTCTGTTATATAGCTTGGACCTTCCAACGACCCTTAAGACGCAGCTGGGAATTGGAGTTATGTCCAACAATGTCAACTAAATCCTTTATCAGCATTTAGTAATGGTTTCTATGCCATTTCTGCATCATTTTAATTTGTATTAATTTATAATCTGGAGACCAAAATGCAGCCTTTTTTGTGGGAAGAAATGAACTGCTGGGCCGTTGGGGTTGGGAACTTAATTCTAACTGGGTCTGTTATCAGTCAGTAGCGGGGCCGGCTGGTCAGATCTTACCAGTGAGAGGGATGTCACAGCCATGCCACTTATCATTGCTGCAGAGTCCCCTTAGCACAGCCACTTCGCATAGCCACAGCACCCGCTTAGCACAGCCATGGCACCCCTTCAGCAGAGTCGAGCATCCCCTTAGCATAGCTATGCAACTTAGTACAGCCGTGGCGCCTGCTTTGCACAGTCATGGCATCCCCTTAGCAGAGATGCAGCACCTCCTTATCACAGCCACCTAGCACAGCTGCGGCACCCCCTTATCACAGCCACTTCACATGGCCATGCTGTTTAGCACAGCCACTTTGCACAGCCATGCCGTTTAGCACAGCCACGGCACCCCCTCATCACAGCCACTTTGCACAGCCACGCTGTTTAGCACAGCCACGGCACCCCCTTATCACAACCTCTTTGCACAGCCATGCCGTTTAGCACAGCCATGGCACCCCCTTATCACAGCCACTTTGCACAGCCAAGCCGTTTAGTACAGCCACGGCACCCCCTTTTCACAACCTCTTTGCACAACCACGCCGTTTAGCACAGCCACGGCACCCCCTTATCACAGCCACTTTGCACAGCCACGCTGTTTAGCACAGCCGCGCACCCCCTTATCACAGCCACACCGTTTAGTACAGCCACGGCACCCCCTAAGCACAGCCACTTTGCACAGCCACATTGTTCAGCACAGCCGCTGCACCCCCTTATCACAGCCACTTCACACAGCCATGCTGCTTAGCGCAGCTGCGGTGCCCCCTAGGCACAGCCACACCACGTAGCACAGCCGTGGCGCCTTATTGCTCAGATGGATGCCTTCTGGGCTAATGGATCCCGATGTTTTATTGTCCCTGACCTGTCATTAGACTTCTCTTATTTTGACTTATGGATCTTGGCAGTCTCAGATTTATAATTACTGCCATTCATACTGAAAGGACATTTTCTTACTCTGTAATAATTGTGGGAGGTGCAGCGCTGCACGTACGCCATACGTGTGGTCTCCAGGGGTGTGGAATCTCCAGGGAACCTCAAGGGGCATGGAGTGTCGAGGGAAGCTCAAGCGGCGTGGAATCTTCAGGGAAGCTCAGGGGGTGTGGAATGTCCAGGGAAGCTCAAGGGGCATGGCACAGGGTGGTGCAGAGAACTGTAGTTATCACAGTCGGGTCTTCTTTGTTTCTTGCTGCTTAATATTAATATGAATTCAACCTCTTATAGCAGAGGTCAGTAACAGGCGGACTGCAGTCCGGGTCCGGATCCAGACTGTCCCAATCAAACCCGGGCCGGCCAAAACAGAAAGTTATGATTTAAAACTTGACGGGAGCGCTTCTATTTTATCCGGCGCAGCTTTTGTAGTCTTTTCGGTAGTGGTTTAGCACTATAACCGTCGTTTCCCACACCAATGAACGTCAAATGCCTTTGACCACCAAGCAAGACGTAGTTCGGCGTATGCAGCCCTTTGTTTGCGCTAATGTGCCATTAGTGTTAAGTAGAGTTGGATGTCTCGAGACCGGTCTTGGTCTCGAGACCGGCCTCAAGACCACTTTTACATGGTCTTGGTCTTGTCACAGTCTCAACAGTCTTTGGTCTTGGTCTTGTCTTGATCTCGGATCCCTTGGTCTTGTGTTGGTCTCGCTGTCTTGGTTTTGCTGTCTCAGATCGACATAGTGGTAGGGAGATTTGGAATGAAAAGTATCCATGACACACAATGTAACGTTCGATAATGCAACATTATTATTATTTCGCCTTTCGCGCCCTTCAAATGCAACCAATCAATGACATAGATGCATTTTGTTGTGATTCAGACATTGGCGCTCATCCAGTCAAAATGCGCGTCATACACGCAAAATAAGTGTAGCACTAGTTAAATGTTAGATCCAACATCACAGGTGTAAGATGTTGCAATCTTTAATTTTCCTGAAGTACAATCAACCACTATTTTAAAATGTGAACTGTTTTCTCCCTCTCCCTCCTCTCTGAAAATATGCCTATTAACAGTGATGCTCTCGTTCTCTCTCTCTCTATTTTTAAGTATTTCATCTAACTGTATTAGTTTATCAATCTGTTATTTGTCCATAAAGTCTGTGTTCTATTGTTCTTGCCCGACTGAAGAACAGGCTTGATATCATTGGCAGTGTGTTGTAATCACATGCCACTGCAGACATCAAGATGTCAGAATTAAGTGCTTATTAATTTAAGCACTTATCCTTATTTTTATTAATGCACAATTTGATGTGCAGATTGTATTGGTATATAGTATTTGTAGTTTGCATTTGATTCATGTGAAGTGTGCACATGTCTTTATATTGTTTGATTACAGTATTTTACTTAAAATTGTGTTGTTTGACTAAATAAATGTGACCATTGACTTTTAAATAACATCTGCATATCACGTTGTGTTGACTTAACAGGCCTAATCCATTTCAGGGAAGTTGATATCATACAGTGTCATTTGGCTAGTACTACTACAATGGGACAAGTTTATAATTATGTATCTTCAATTTGATGTTACAATTTCATCTACAAATTAAGTACAATTGAAATCAGTTACATATTTCCCATTCTTTAGACAGTTGTTGGAGGTATTATTTGTTTTGTCAGATGACTTTGGGACCAGTCAGTACCCATCATGTCAGTCCTCAACAGCACACAAAAGTTAAGGGAGTCTTTTTTTTTTTGGTCTCGGTCTCGACTTTGTCTTGGTCTTGAGTCGGTCTGTCTTGGTCTTAGTCTTGGTCTCGATGCCCTCTGGTCTTGGTAGTGTCTTGGTCTTGGTTTAGGCGGTCTTGACTACAAGTCTAGTGTTAAGAGCAGCAGCGAAGCTAACACCCGCAAACAAAAAGCCGTAATGTTCCTAACAGAGGGGCTGCTCTGTCCTGAAATCCTACAGCTGAAAAGTTTTCAAACACAGTATGTATTATATAACATGTCGGATATATGAACGTAGTTTATTGGTGATTTCATGTTCGTTGAAGTTTCCGTTTTTTAACAGCTGTATAAAGTAATGTTATTTGTTAGATAAATCAACTCAGGTGAAACAAAAAAAATGTACGTTTTCAGGGTTGCCAAATCTTAAGCATCTGGCATGACACTCACGCTGTCACACTCACGCAGGAAATCTTACGGCAAATCTATATTATTCCATTATAAACCTAAAATTAGCTACGTCAAAAGTGTATTTACACTTTTGTTACACTAATTGTAATTACACTAAATACCTGAAACAGTCAGGTATTGATTACATGCATGTTGATATATCGCACTAAATAGTTAGACATTATGATCTTCCGGACCTTTGCTTCAAGAAATTTTCTCTAACTGGACCTCTTTAAATTTTAGTTGAATACCCCTGGCTTATAGTTTTCACCGTAATTTAAAAATGGTTACAGGTTATTGATTTATCTAGAATACAATATTTGTGATTACCACCAAGCAGAGGTGGTCTTACCATAAGGCATACATAGGCAAATGTTTCGGATCTCATCTGCCAAAGGACCTTGTGAAGTTGCGTTAACTTATGCATGCCCCCATTTTAAAAATATTTTAAGGGCATACCCGAAATAAAATGCTTATTACTTGTGAACCACATGTACTACATTCTTCAACAGGGACTGGTTTAAATCCCGACAGTCACAAAATGTTGCTAAGACACAAAGGAATTTTTAAAAGTATTACTTATGGGAATAAAAAATACTTTAACTGATTTTTTTTTTGTGATGCCAAAATGACTTTGTGGTTTGTTTTGGCATTAAAAACATTTTGCTTAGCCTAGTGACCCTGCAAACACAGTGGATTCAAAGACAGAATCCTTAGTAACATTTGATAAAAGTCTTATGTGAATTGGTACAACAGTCGCAGTGTCATAATAGATTTTCTCACACTATGTCCAGTTTAAATAAAAGTGTAAATATTTGTCTTGTCTGTGTGTAACTAGTTTTTTTCTTCTGCATTCCATTTCTGACTTCACATCCTATTTTAAGTGATTACTAGCATATCCTTGCTCAGTGGCCAGTAATGACCAGCAGCACTAAAGCTGTTTGTACCTTACATTATTTATTGTGCCAGATGACTTTTCGGAGAGGTTGGGCTTGTGATATGTCATTTTATTGGCTATTTGTTCCTTCTGTGTTCAATGGCCTCCAGGTTACTGGTGTCCGAGAGGTCTGTCAAAAAGGAGGATAGTCACCATGTTCGGGGACAGTTGGGTAAAAACACTTACCAATCAGCCAAAACTAAACCAATCGGCTAGACCGAGGACATGTTCTGTTCCTAAGAGCCTGCCATACACACTGAAAGTGTGTACGTAATTTACCTTTTGGAATCCATGGATGATGTCACTAATGCTAACTAAACAGTGTTAGTTTTTGCTGTGTTTGCACAATTTAGCTTGTTTTTTGAATAAAGGAATTTGATGTACATCGACCATTGGACTCTTATGGAGGTACAGAGACCGATGTCAGCATGCTTTCACTGGTAGGTGCTTTGTTATTCATGTTAACAAACAACTACTGTAGTTTGAAAGAATTAAAGACTGTGTGGTAAGAAGAGATTATAACTATGTAGTCTTATAACTGAAGGTCATTGGAAGTTCTTCAGGTACACCAGTACCCATTTGGGTCTGTCCTATAGTTCTATGGCTTTGTTAATTGAAACGAGCTACTTTCAAATAGTTTTTGTTAGGACTGGACGATATGGCGAAAATTTATATCACGATATATTTCTTAATTTTGGTCGATACGATATAATTCCGATATCGATATGGACAATATTAAAAAGCCTCAGGAAAAAACTGCCGAGGACACACACAATGGATTGTGAATTTGCTGAAAACTGAATTTGCAAAGTCTATAATACCTCCAGGCTCCTCCTATTAAAATTATATATATTTTTTTTTATAAAAACAGTACAAAAAAAAATAAGGTTCACTTTTTATTTGTATTTAGCCTTTACAAACAAGAAATGTGAAATAAACTATCAAATAAATAAAACTCTCAGACTCAGCTTATTAACAATAATATATTTCCATTTAAACTAAAACAGGCTGATTATTCATATACTGTATATTATATGATACAGTATATATGTATTTCGAAATATCGGAAATGTGTTTAAAAATCGTATCACCGTTATTGAAAAAAATTATATCGCGATATATATTGATATCGAATTATTGTCCAGCCCTAGTTTTTGTTCACTATAGCTATGATTGTGTTAAGCAAAATGAAGAAGGGCCACACACTGGTCTTTGCCTGAGGCTTCAAAATCACTAAAACCGCCCTTCTAAATAATTAAACTGCAATCGTACAATTAACTGAAGACTTACCTAGAGATGAAACGGCATACAAATTTAATACAGGTTTATATAGACCACAATTATCACGTTCATCAGTATTATCGCGGTATTATTAAAATGTGCTGAAAATGTTCAAAAGGTAGCCTATTAATACACAAAGTGAAATGATCACGTGATCAGCGTTGATATTGAAAACCACAAATAAAGCCGCATTATGCAATTTTTGTTTGCCTGCGCATTAAAATAATAACACTGCCAATTCCTCATTTTATATAAGAACTATATGAAATGTGCATTAACATTAAAAATCTCCGGAGAGCAGCTACTGCCTTCTGCGATGTTTTCGCTGATAGAAAACAAACCCACATTCCATGCTGCGCTTGCGCACCTGCGTCTGCAAGACTTGAATTTGGTTGATGCTGTACGGTATTTGCCGTGAGTTTTTCAAAGCACTGTAATCAACCACTGCATTAATGATAGTTTAAAATTGAGACTGTAATACTTACCATCGGGAATTTTACCATGAATCTGGTAACCGTTCCATCCCACCCATCCATACCATTGTAGAATATTTATTTCAACATCAACTCGACAACCTATACAACGTTCAGAACGATCAAAAAATAAATAACAATAATCATTGAGGCGGAAATGTTGAACTTAACCTGCGACTGAAATTTATACGATCGAATTTAAACAGTCTGCAGGCATGTGGAGTATTTTTCCTACGACTAACTTCGTGTCTATAAGAACATTCGAGGTTGGCCTATTTCATAATACCGACATAAAAATAAATAAACTGCTTGAAAAGCTAAGACATTTGTTAGATCAGAATGTTATTTTTGTTTCTTCTCCCTATAAAAACACGCACAGTTAAACAATCCATCATTTAGGTACTTCTCTATTACAGTGCTATCAACTTTGGCCAGCTGACTGGCGTGAGATTTTCAATTCGAAACAAGTTTGCACACTCAGTTTTTACAGTTTTATTAACTTGTAAATAGTCTGTAAGCTTTTCAAACTACCCCAGCGCATTTGATGCAGCTAATTTTAGTTTTATAATTGAATAATATACATTTGTTGTAGGATTCCTTGCGTGAGCGCGAGAGTCTGAAAGCGTGAGTGTCACGCGCCAGATGCGTGAGAGTTGGCGACCCTGCTAGGCATATATGATACACAATATCGCTGCATAACCTAAAGCAAATATGGGTTTATCACAGCGAACACCGCAATCCCCCTCATGTCTCCTTATCAGGTTTTGGTCCGGATCGGTCCCTGCACAGCGGATCCGGAGTGGCGGTGTCTTTATGCCACATAACCCCCATTGCAGGCTAAATTACACCTTTGGACTGCATGGTCTCGGCGACCTTCAGTGTGGGTTCAGGTTACATTCAGTGCAAACACCGCTGTTCAAAAACGTAACCCCGGAAGTCGGGGAATCTCGTACAATAAAACAGAAAATATTGTTTATTAATGCTGAAAGACGTGACATCCACGTGTTGAATCGTAATGGCATTATGTCTAATATATTATTATGTCATTTCCTTTCATCAAAAATATACAGTGAACTGATATAGGCCTATTTGCATAAGCCCTGGAAGAAGTATGAAGTTAAGAGTTTGTTAACCAATAGCTAAAAGAGGGGACGAGGCTGGACCTGTGCCGGAGAAAGGGCATAGTCAAAGTTAGTCTTGTGGGAGCTGGGGCATAATTTGCGGGGTTTTTTTTGCGTTAAAAAATTATCGTCTTTTTCCTTGACATTTCAAAATGGCTGCATCGCAGTTTGAATCATTGGAGGAGACATTGGAAAAGTATATTCCCTTGGATGAACTAAAAGAGGTTAGACGTATCTTATTCGGGGAAGGAACGAAGTAAGTACGATACATAAAGTACTGAGTGCGTCTTCAGAAACTACAAACCCTAGAGTGCATTTACAGGTGAGTATTGTGAAAATGGGGCACCTGCCAAATGGGACAGTTAATCTTTGCAGTTAATATATGTGGTTAGTAATACTTTATTTTCTCTTCTATATAATATACAAGGGGCATTAATTATATATTCATAATGGTGTCAAGTTGGGATTCAAAACACTAAAATGATTTTCCCAGAGAACAAATTTTCGGAAAGTGTCCCATTTTAACAATGCCCACCCTACTTATTTGCATGAAAAAGTACAATAGCCATTTATATGACCAGGGCTTCTCTTTTGTAGTTTTTGTATATTAGTTATTCATGGCATTTTAGCATGTAAGTTACGGTGATACTGTAGTGCATTTTAGAAATACAGCGTTTGTGCACGCGATCAGTCAGGGAAGATAACTTGTGGTTTTGATTAAGCAGTAACTGGCCAGTATATAAAGCAGAGATGGGGAACCTGTTCCATGGAGAGCCGGTGCGGTTTTTTGGGATGGCCTCTCAATCGGCTAACAACAGTGGGTCCCCAGGACTGGAGTTGAGAACCACTGTTTTATTATTGGTCAATTGAGAGGTCATCCCAAAAACCTGCACCGACACCGGCCCTCCATGGATCAGGTCCCCCACCCCTGATATAAAAGGTCAGACATAATGACTTCCTGATACCTGATGAATATCTTTTATGTAAAAATACATAAAGGACACATGACTTCTGTAAGTATGAAGGCCTTACTGTATGTCTATAATGTTACAAGCAGCCATTGCTACTATTCCCCGTCATACAGAATGCTTTCATTGCTCCCGCCATTAGCTTTAGTCAGCATTGTGGGCTGTTACAGAAGGTCCTGCCCCCTGCACAGGATGCTGGAGCTGCCTCAGTGTGCGCAGGAAGCGGCCAGGCAGCGGGACTTCCAGCTGCTGGGCTGCCAGTTCGGAGCTGCGCGTGAGCAGCTGCGTCCGCCACACACCATACGCGTAGGCCTCGTGCAGAACGCCGTAGTCCTGCCCACCAGTGCCCCCATCATGGATCAGGTGAGGCGTCCATCTAGATGCGGGCTGCAGAGGGCTGCAGAGAGCTGCCAGGGCTGCAGAGGGCTACCGAGGGCTGCAGAGGTCTGCAAATAGCTGCCAGGGCTGCAGAGGGCTACCGAGGGCTGCAGAGGTCTGCAGATAGCTGCCAGGGCTGCAGAGGGCTACCAAGGTCTGCAGAGAGCTGCCAAGGCTGCAGAGGGCTACCGAGGGCTGCAGAGGTCTGCAGATAGCTGCCAGGGCTGCAGAGAGCTGCCAGGGCTGCAGAGGGCTACCAAGGTCTGCAGAGAGCTGCCAGGGCTGCAGAGGGCTACCGAGGGCTGCAGAGGTCTGCAGAGAGCTGCCAGGGCTGCAGAGGGCTACCGAGGGCTGCAGAGAGCTGCCAGGGCTGCAGAGGGCTACCGAGGGCTGCAGAGAGCTGCCAGGGCTGCAGAGGGCTACCAAGGGCTGCAGAAGTCTGCAGAGAGCTGCCAGGGCTGCAGAGGGCTGCCAGGGGCCGTGCTGTCAGCTATATGATCCTGCCTTTGGTTTCTGTGCAAATACATAGGGCCAAGGGCATTACTGGGGCTGTTCTTGGGTGGGTAAAATGTTCTTTAAATGTAAATGTACACTATTTAGTTTAAATAGTGTGTTTTCATTCATTTTCATTAAAATCATATCTTCCCCCTAAAAGCGTTAACCCCCCTTTTCATCTGTAGTGACACGCTTGGAACCTCTTAAATGTTCATTCATAATTCATAATAATTCATAATGTAGGTTCATTTGTTCCATTCTTTCTTAATGCAATACGTAAATAACTCGTACTTCATACATTTCACATGAGGTGAAAGTGTGTCGACTATCAGTAATAATTCTAGGTTAAAATGGTTTATTTAGCAGCAGGCTGATCAGCCACGCTGGTTCTCTAAGGCCATCTGTAACGCTTGTGCTAATGGATGTCATCAGGCTGTACTTTGTACACTGAGATATATATACACACACACAATACTGTGCAAAAATCTTAGGCAGTCCAAAGAAATGTTTAAAGCAATTTGTCTGGGTGGTAAGTACACTTTTAGTCAGAACAGAAAACACAATTTAGCATTAGAATATATGCAAATTAAGAGTAACAATTAAAATCTAGTCAAAATTTCTTCTGTTCTCAAAAAAGTTGGATGTTATGTTGGACGGCTAGATGAACGCTGCTTCCCAAACCTCTCCTCAGGGTCACGTCATCTATTCCATGTATTTATTAAATTTCATCGCCGACTTAATTAAAAAAACTCCGTCAATGAGGCATTGATTAGCTATACAAGGTGTGTTACTACATGGGTGTATTGGATGGTCGCTGCATATATTAGGGTGACTTTAGTAGAGGTTTTGAAATGGCTAAGCTGACACACTTTGACAGACATACTGTACTAGCATAGTTTTACAGCAACAAACACCAGATCATTTTCTTTGGCTGACTAAGACTTTTGCACATAACTGTATATTATGTTCATAAATGCAGATATGTACATCTGTTTTTATAGTTCTGTTGATATAATGCTCCCTTGTAGGCACCCTTTTCACATTTTTTATCAGTTACTGCAGATGGGTTCATTTTGAAAATCCTTTATTCCAGGGTGTTCTGGGTGTGAACAAGTGAAAGTGTTTTTTTAACTCTCCAAATGTCATTAAACCTTCTGGGGAAAAGGTGATATCTATGATGAACCCTTTGGTCCGATTTTAATAGCTCCTTTTCTTTCTATATCGTGTGGGATAAAAGGAATTTTTCTTTTCTAAGAAAGCGGACATCCTTTGCTCGAGATTATGGCATGACTCGTGTATGTGGCTGTGATTTTCGGCCCTGCTGATGCGGCATAGGACTGGTTGGCGGATAATTACGACATCATCCTGGGTCCTCCACCGTGCGTAACAGCGGAAGCCGTCTCCAATATAAATGCAGATGACCTCTGATTAGTTTCTCAGGCTAAACATCGTCTGGCAGAAGCGGAGCAGCTGGTGACCTAATTAGCCGTGTCGCTGCCGGGCACCGGGCTGGCGGGGGCAGGTACCTAACCGCCGTGTTTCCGTCCGCGCAGATCGATGCCCTGCACAGACGGATCGGTGACATTGTGGAGGTGGCTGCCATGTGTGGGGTCAACATCGTCTGCTTCCAGGAGGCCTGGAGTGAGTCCCTCCCCCCCGGGGAGATGCCCACGGTCCTATGAAGCATCATCAATACCCTCCACCACTATCCACGCTATGCCTAATTATCCCCTAGGCTGTTTGAGACTAATAGCAAGTTACTGTTATCATTGATTATTTTGTCACAAACTAGCTTACCCTAGGTTATGACGCCTGTTTATCTCCTGTCCTGAGGTGAACTGTGGGCGTCTTGTTCACAAAGTCGTCACTCCTGATCAGCCAGCTACCTGTTGTCCACACATCACCGTAGAAGTCTCACCAGTGTGTCACCAGACAGGGGTTGGGGTGTGTATCAGTAGACAAGAAGTGGCGGTGGGGGAGGGGGGGGTAGTTGTAACATAAGGGCTCACTTGAAACATATTTTCATTTATTTCATGAGAACATAACAATCTCCAGCAAAGTGCTTCTTCCAGTAACTAATTGAAATTTTTCATTTCCTGTCGTGTGGGTCACACTAATTAGTATTACATTGCTGATAAGCATTTGGCTGTAGTCCTGACTAGGCTTTACCTTTCTGCGGCGAGCCCGGGATTAATTAACAGCCAGAAAGGTCGGCGGAGATGGGAAATGGGCACAATTTGCAGAGAGTGAACATTTTACTATTTATACGCTTCCAATTCGGATTAGAGCAGAAATGTCTGCCAGTGATGTCTGAGGTTGGGTCTTTCTTCAGGAAACACAGTGACAATAATGTGTGTGGGTGAAGAGCCACCGTGAGAGTGAGATACTGTTTCACTCTGAGCCGGGGTTGTTCTGAGACTCCGCTGGTGTGCAGCTTGATGCGACTTGGTCGAGCATTGCACGTTCATAAATAGGTGATGCTCATTATTTAAATGTGTTCAGCTCACCAGCAGAAATAAAGGGGTTCTCTCTAATCAGTGGCTGTGCCTGCCTGTTGAATTGGGGTTGTCTTTCCTACCTTTACTTGCAAAGATTGATATATCTTTAATAGATATCTGTAATATCGTATGTATCTAAGAGATCAATGTTGTCGGATTATATGCCCGGTAACTCCAGAGTTTAGCGTTTAACTGTTCAGAGATTGTAATACGGAGAGCATGAGCACTAATATCTCAGGCCTTCGGAGTATAAAATTAGTCCATCCATCCATGATTTATAACCACTTGTGCTGGTCACAGTGATCATATCCCCAGAAAGCACAGGGCAAGACATACTCTAGGCCAGGTGCCAGTACCTTGGGGAGCGAACACACACACACACACACACACACACACACACACACACACACACACACACACACACACACACACACACACACACACACTCTATCTCTCTCTCTCTTTCTTTCTCTGTCAGAGGATGTAGAGACACCAGTCCACCTAAACTGTGAATTTGCACCTTGGGAGATCATACATTTTCCACACAAACAGAACCAGGCTACAACCCTTAATCCTACAACCCATTGCAGTACCACTCACCGAACCTCCGTTATATAATCAGTCTTTTAAATGAGCTTTTCTGCAAGTGTTCGGTTTTACCTCCACTTAACTGCTTTCACAGATGCAGTCTCATTAGTGTCCTCCAGGAGGCGTAGTAATTGGTACCTTTCGGGTTTTGCCACAGCCATGCCCTTCGCCTTCTGCACGCGGGAAAAGGTGCCTTGGACGGAGTTCGCTGAATCCGCCGAGGAGGGACACACCACCCGCTTCTGCCAGAAGGTGAGCGGTCACGACCCTGAGCTTGGCTGACATCACACGTAATTATCTCATTGGACTGTGTGCGGTGGTTGGATCGATCCTCCTCTTGCTGAAGACGCCCCTGTCTGGGGCCTTCTGTGATGTGGACGGGCAGATTGTTATGTGGGGTATAATGCTATGTCTTCAGTTAGCATCTCTCTGAGTCACCCCCCCGTTACTCCTCCTGTTTTTCCCGATGTGAGCCATAGGTGTCTAATTTATCGCTGTGTGGCGTAGAAGCTGCAAGCTGCAAGACACTCACCTCATGTTTTTAGCATATTTAGTAGGAGTAGCGTTTGTCAGACCGCCCTTCTGTATTTTTTGATATTTTGAGGGGGGCAGTTATTTGCTGCCATGCACGCACCACCCTTCATCGACATTCACCCCCCCCCCACCCATCTCCATCCTGTACCTTCCTTTTCATTCATCAACATGGGCTTAATAAGCAGTGTTAGGAACCGGGGGGAGAGATTAACGCCTCAGACTCTGCTGGAGACAGGAGGGACGAGCATTTCCACACGTAGCCTCTGCTCCCCCCCGCCCCCCCCCCCCACACCCCCACACATCTACACCACTACACCACACTCATTTTGCGGCTGGCACTTTCTCGAGAGGAGGAGACTTTGAATGAAAAATCTGCATTTATTCTTTATTAAAGCTTTCTGTGGACGATTCCGGAAATTAAGCTAGATGTTTTGCCCTCGGTGCATGTCAGCGTGTGGGGTATGAGATTTTAAATCGTTCTGTCACGTATACACACTACCAAGGGTGTGGGTTTGGGTGTGGACGGGAGCTCATGTCCCCACCAATATTGTGGGAGTACTGTGTGTGTTTAGGTGGGCGGTGCTTTGGGGAAGATTTGTTCCCTAGCAGTGTTGAAACCAAACCTATGTCCTTGGCTGTACCGAGGGCAGGTGTGTGACGGTCCTCATTCATGTCCACAGCTCGCAGAGAAGTACAACATGGTGGTGGTGTCACCCATCCTGGAGCGAGACGAGTCACACGGAGCCACCCTGTGGAACACAGCAGTCGTGGTCTCCAACTCGGGCCGCGTGCTGGGCAAGAGCCGCAAGAACCACATCCCGCGCGTGGGCGATTTTAACGAGGTGGGCTCGCCAGGCGGCTCAGTAGCTGCCCATAATAATGCACTGCAGACGGTTTACCTGAGACCGCGGCGACAGATAAAGAGGCCTCATTCGGGCCTCGGCACGGCGGCGGACGAGAGCGAATCCGCTGCCAGTGGGGCGCTGCGGGTCCAGCCACAGGGCGACCCCAGGTGGCTCTCGGCTCCGGCCCGCTAGGCCGCAAACCCACTGAGAGATGAGAAGCTGTTGATTGCTTTGTGCCGGGGCTTGTATTGACCATAGTTTGGTGCATCCCTCCTCCCTACCTACAGAAGTAAGTTACTTTCCAGTATGACAGCTCCGCTGTATGGAACAGAGTCTCCACTGTATAGAGCTTAAAAGAAAGAAAGAAAAAAACACGTCAATAATGACTAATTTCAGAGTTTGGCACCAGCCGTGTCGATACAGATCGGACGCAATTTCATTGATTCTGTCAGAAAATTTGTCACGCCAGTTAATCTCGGTTCTAGAAGCGAACTCCTTTGGCTGCAACTGTAATTTCCTCTGACTGTGAAATCATCCTTTTCTCCCCAAGTTTGTTCCTAATGGGATCTGGTGCTATTGTGAATTATTAACCCTCTAGATTCTGCAAATAATCCTAAATAAACACTCTACCCCGCGCTGTAGGAAACACTTGATTACCAGTGTGAGTGGATAATAATCATGAACAGTTACCAGCTCATGACTGGAAAAGTAGGCATTAACAGCTAGTTACAGTTTTTGGTCTCACTAATAGTACAGTTAAATTCCTGATGCCTATGTTGAGTTTGCATGTTCTCCCCGTGTCATCGTGGGGATTCCTCTGGATATTCCTGTTTCCCCCCACAGTCCAAAACATGCTGAGGTTATTTGGAGTTTCCAAATCATTGGGTGCCCCATCCTGGGTTGGTCTCTGCCTTGCACACGTAGCCTCTGGGATAGGCTTGGAACCCCGCGTGACGGATGGATGGATGGATGGATTGCTTGTTGGTTTTCCTAATGTATTTATTTACTGTTATTTTAAATTTGCTCATGAGGAAATATCACGTCCTTTCAAAATCAAGAGAATCAAGCCAGGCGACACTGGATGGGACGCCAGCGCTTCGCATGGTGCACACAGGGTCCTGTAGGGCTAAGGCCAGCATTTGAACCCCCAGTGGTGGAGGGGAGTGTCTCACTCAGTGTTTACATATTGGCTTAGCAGAAGTGATAAAGCTTACAGGTCAAAATCGTTAAACAGATTTAACCGAAGAGCTTCAGAATCAATTATTGCAGAGCGTTTCAATAAACTGTCAATTGCTTAGTCATTCTAAGAAAAATGGCGATGATTAGAATAGGTGTTTGAGGGTTTGATTTGGCATTTAGCTGCATATGAAATTGATGCCTATTTTGGTCTTAAAAGGTATAAAATGAAAGGAGGAATGGACTCATTAAAACATTGTCTGGTACGCCTACTGAACAGGCGGTAATGTTCATTAAACTACATTATCCACATGCAGGGTCTCCTTATTCATCTTGCTCTTTGTTATACCCCATATTTACCTCACACTGAAGCCTAACCGGTTGCAGCTGGATCCATGGTCGTCCAGTTTCCCACCAGAAACCTTTGAATGGGCTCTATGGCAACTGAGGAGATGCTCGTTCGTGGGAATGAGACTCTTGGGTTCCTCTAAGATGAGCATGTCATGAGCTTGGAAGGAGACCATCAGAGATGCCTCCCTGTGCTCTGTGTTACCCGTCTGCCGTATCAGCGAGGGCCCCGAACAGCTCAGAAAAGAGCCGTGAGTCTCCGAGGTCCAGTGAACCTCCGATTATGCAAATGCCACGAGCTTCCATTTTCTCCCGACCTTTATGATGAACATTCTTCTGCAATAATTAGACGAGCCTGTATGTCTGATGTTTACCTTCCTCTGGTACACAGACTCTGACAGCTGTGTATTTGGACACCAGAATGTGCACCAACCGCAATTGCATCGCTCTGTGTTGTTCTAGAGTAAAATATGCCTTTTGCTCCTGCCTGCAATAGATGTGTCTGGCAAAGAAACGTTGGTATTTTGTCAGGTAACAATACAAGACCCCCGGTTATGTGGGGGGCGTTCAGATTCAGTCCTGGAGAATCCCAGACAATAGAAAATTCAGAACATTGTTTTATACGTCTCGCTAAGCTGCCTCTTCCTGGATCTGCTGCTTCACCTGTTTATTAATTATAATACTTTATAACTCCCTCACCCTTTGCAGCTGTTTGCTATTCTTCTCCAATCTCCTGTGAAATGTAGGTGGACGCTGTCCAACAGGACTGGGGTCCAAGTTGTTTGGTTTGTTACCCTAACCCACCATAGCTGGAATAGTCAAATGCTCAAACTGCTTATCCTGGTCAGTGCTGTGGGGACGGTCAGTCATGTAATTATATTAGAATGGATCCCTAAAATATAGTGTAGCACTTGCCCAGAATAGAACCCAGCAAATCAGTGATGTGTGAGTGAGTCTGGGGAGGGACATTGGGACATTTGGATGGATCCTGTTTGTTTTCCAGGTGTGGATGGTGCTGAGTTGGCACCTGCCACTTGCTGATGATGTTTCTGTCACCTCTGTCCAAACGCTGCCAGTCCACCTACTACATGGAGGGTGACACGGGCCACCGGGTCTTCCAGACGCAGTTCGGGAGGATCGCCGTCAACATCTGCTACGGGCGACACCACCCCCTCAACTGGCTCATGTACAGCGTGAATAGCGCTGAGATCATCTTCAACCCCTCTGCTACCATTGGAGGTCTCAGGTAAACGGTTTGGCAGGAAAATACACAAATGGAGTGTATCTCAACGTAGGTGTTAATTCCAACGTCCAAGGTGGGCTGTACCTGTTCTGGAGATGCTAAATCAAAACGGAAGTGCTCTCCTTTGTTATCTCAATATTGTTTCTGCTTATGTCTTATGTTTTAATGGCTCGTTAAGCCCATTGAAATGTACCATGTAGCATGTGACTTGTACTTATTGGTTACTTGTGGTTACATGTGTAGAGTGCCTGTCAACAGATTAAAAAGGATGTAGATGGTGGGTAAGGTAAGACTGTAAAGAGATTGTTTTGGGGTGGGGGCATGGGAGGGACATAATTCACACACAGGAGCTAACCTTATCATTAACTAATGATAAGCTTTGAATCGGTGAGTGACAGGGGAGGGGGCATTCCGGGAGCCAATCAGCTTTCAGCTGGGGTCAGTGCCTTTGTGGGTGGCCCGATACATTCAGTAAAAGTTTAATTTGGCTTAAAGGAACAGCTATAGGGGCTTGGATTAGCTGACAGATGCTGTGAGCCCCTGTCTGTAGATGTTCCCGTGACTGTGGCTTTCCATGGTAGTGAGCCCATGTGGCCCATCGAGGCGCGGAACGCGGCCATCGCCAACCACTGCTTCACGTGCGCCATCAACCGCATTGGCACGGTGGGTACTGAGCAGTCGGCAGGCTGGGGCACGTGGGCCCTGAAATCGAAAAGATCTCACATGCCAGGGGGACGACACATTGTTAAAACCTGCCATTTCGTTTACACAGATTAAATTGCGTTTCAGCTTTTCTAGGAATGGTCATTGTTTAATTTCTCACAAATATTTCACGCAAGAATAGCACTGGGAAGAAGCATTGGTGCCTTGTATGAATCATTAAGCGCATGACTGCTGAAATAGTTTAATGGCTTAGAAAATCGCTAATGTATTCACCTTGTGTTATCTGTACGAATGGACTTTGCTGATTGCTTCTTTTCGCTACACACCTGTCTACTTAACATGGAGCCCCTATCACAAACGAATGAGTGCGTGTTATGGCTCCGCTTTGGCCTCACTCACATGCTGAAGACACGAGAAAGGATATTTAAAAAATAAACTGGCATGCTGAGAAAGTGGTCTGAATATGCAACTATTTAGTACATACTGTAGCCCAACTCTGCCCCCTGGTGTTTCAGACATGAATTACATTTTTACAATAACATAAAATTGCAAATAACTATTTTATTATGATTGTACTGACTTTACATGTGCTTCTAGGAGCATTTTGAAAGTGAGTTTACTTCTGGAGATGGAAAGAAAGGTAAGTTTGTTTCATTGTCATGACAAAAATAAATGAATATAAAAAATACAAGTAAACTGACTGGAAAAATATAAATGTAAAAAGTGTCAAGTTTGACTACATGAATCCATCCATCTTCTAACTTCTTATGCTGTTTGAGGTTGTTGGAAGCCTGTCACGGGCGGCACAGCTGCTGGCCGGCATGTCAGTCCATCACAGGGCACACAGACACCCAGTAATTCACACACTACGTGGATTTCAAAGGGCCCTTCTGCATACTCCTTAGGTCATTTAATAAAAAGCTTATCCGTGTGACTGACAACACAGAGTAACTCCACCTACCATAGGGTGCCTCATTTACCAGATTGCTAAAAATATGCCACGATGACAAATAAATGACCTGACATACAACTTTACAAGGCATCCACCATTTGCACAGCATCCAGACGCATCCATCTACCTCCGCAATCCTTCAGTGTTATTATTATGAGCATTTGAGCTATTGGATGCCCCTTAGGGCTTAATGAAGTACCTACAAACCTACCATCCATGCAGCGTCAGTTCTTGACTCCCCTGCATCTCAGCTGACAAGCTTACAGTGTAGGTTTCGGGCGGCCAATCTTATCCGCAAAGGCTCAGTGTGTATGCAGGTTATTGGGATAACCTTTAGGTCGGCTGTTCAGACCCAGGTGTGAGGACTCTTCAGCCAATCAGTCCTCTAATTAATAATCTAATAATTAGGCAGTTGCAGCAATAACCCACATACACAGCTGCCCTTTCTGGATAAGTTTGGCCACCACTGGTGTGGGCCAAACTGCCGCATGTTCCTGCGCAGAAGCTCATTATTGCACCCCCTAGACTAAACGAGCTAAACGCATCTGTTACAGAGTTACAGTTCTGTAAAATGCATACCAGCAAGCAGTAATCAGTCACCAACCCAAACCCACATACTGTACAGGCATCGTCAACTGCGCTGGTTATGCGGAACATTCATAAAAATAACAGTATTTGTCTTCTTCTGGTTATGATATTCTTTAATAAACTAAGTCAACTTCTGCACAACAGAGTGGGTTGCTAAAGGCTGTCAGAAACCCCCTAAAATTAAAGCGTTACAGTAAAACATGCACTTGTCTATATTGGCACATTTACATGCCGCTTTGGATAAAGGTCTTATCTCAGCAAACTCAATGCAAATCCCTTATTTAAAAAAAAAAAACCACACAGAGACGGTTTGCTCTGAGACTGGTCCCATGCAGCTCGCTGCCGCCGCACTGTCTGCATGGTCGTCTGACCGTTTCCGCCGCGTTTCTCGATCCCCTCAGCTCACCATGACTTCGGCCACTTCTACGGCTCGAGCTACGTGGCTGCGCCGGACGGGAGCCGCTCCCCCGGACTCTCCAGGACCCGCGACGGACTCCTGGTGGCTGAACTGGACCTCAACCTGAACCGGCAGATAAGCGACAAGTGGGGCTTCAAGGTGAGTGGTGCACCATGCCATGTGGCTCCTTCGGGCAGGCCGAACTGCACGGCCGCCTCCCTCCTCAGGATGTGCGCGAATTTCCCTTACAGATGACGGGGAGGTACGACATGTACGCCAAGGAGCTTGCTGAGGCTGTCAACGAGAATTTCACACCCAACATTGTGAAAGAGTGAAGCCACTCCCCCCTCCAAAGAAAGTGGTAATGCGAATAATTTTGGGTCTGTCACTAGCAAATGGGAAACTGAACACTCAGAAAATGTCTACCCCTAATCTTACGAAAATCACTCAGCCAACAAAATGTACACAACATATAGTTTATTACAGAAATCTACTTCAAAAAATAAATTTTACAATTCTGAAACATTACCATTCTGTTTAATGAACTTTGAGATATTCAAAATACCAGAAAATGGCTGATCCCTTTTGATATTGACACACAAAAAGAAATCTTCACCATCTTCACATTGAATATTAAATAGCCATAGCTGTCAGAAAAGCCACAGTGCAACACCTTCAGCTATAAATGAGCAGTGAAACTACATGGTGGCTGATGTGGTCAGCTCACAGCACCAGCGTTGTGATGTCACTTCCTGCCCCCAACTCTGCATGTGGAGTTTACATGTTCACTCACTCACACATACACACACAGACACACATTTCTTCCCACAGCCCAAAAACATGGTTAGATGAATTGGTGAATCTAAAATACTCTGTGACAGTATGAGTTCATCACTGGACTGGCATCAGGCCCCGGACTGGAAAATCACTTCAGGAAAATGTATAATCTCCACATAATTACATTCTTTAAAATTAGGGCTCAATCACTTTTAATGAGAAATCAATTTTTGAGCACCAGATGCTTTACCTAAACTTTCAAATGCAGTCAAACCTCTACGACTTCAGCACTGAAAAAAATTAAATGATGACCGATTATATGTCTTTAAACCCTTAAAGATGATCCTCTGGCTTGAATCCCTTTTTGACAAAGAAGACTGGATTTATTTGTGCTGAATAACAATAGATATACAATCCGAGAATGGAAATAATGTGCAGGTACTTTCTCCAGATCTATCCACCTATGGCACACACATGTGGCAGTGTCACACCTGCACTGTTAAATGATTAATGAGTCTTAGTAAGTCTCTCTAAATGTTTAAATCACTCCACTTTTATAAAAGCACAATACTGTTATTTCTAGCTTTGTCCAGGGGTTTGTGGGTAGCTCACACCTCTATGGCTGGGTGCTACTTCCTTGTCTGCCTCCGTCTGGCTCGGTCTGTCTGTGCGCAGTGATGGACAATCATCCTGCCCAGGACAGGCTTCAGGGTCACAGTGACCCCGCTTTGAAAAAGTAGCCAGTCATTGATGGTGGACGTCTCACTGGGATTATACATTTAACAAAACATCACCTTTCAAAGTCACCGCAAACTGCTGTCGTCAGTTTCAGGTTAGGATACTATTCGTAGCTTTGTACCATCTTTCTAAAGGGATACCAGCAAAGGGCACTGATTTGCTGATTCAAACCTCACAAGGGGCCTGGATGTCATGGCCTTCAGGGACTTTACACAATCCGATTCAGCAAAAACATCCAGGTGGTGGGTGTGGGAATGCCAGAAGATAAAAGCAGGAGACTGACACTTGGGGGTCATTCGTTCTTTCCCTTGATCCCTGAAAAATGCTTAGTTTCTTTTTGTTTTTACTTGGAGTGTTATCCTCCCCACGGCGATGCGAGCCCGCCCCCTCTGAAAGGCACGCCGACCCCCTAAAGAGAGATGCCGTTCGCTGCCTGCATCACCCGATTCCCCTCGTCTTATCCTGGTTTCACGACGGATAAAACCCAAATCAATCTACGCAAGACATGAAAAACAGCTCCCAGAACCAAGCAGCGATTGCATTTCACAGCACTGTAAACATTCTAGCTTCTCTTCCCACTTGTATGGCAGTTTGTGTTACTCAACAGCTTTTTAGGGGAAAAAAAAATTACTTTCCCCAAATCTACAGCACACATATTCCCGATGAACTGAGGAATGCTGACGTGCAGCTCATTCTTGGACGAAACCTGAGTCAGCATGGCAACGTCAATTGATTTTGCTGATACACTATGGCAGTATTTCAAAACACTATTGACAATATTTTACCATTAATACATTCAAGACATTTTAAAAAGATAATTGTTTTTCCCTTTTAATTTTCCAAATGGTATGGCTTATGATTAAGGAACATCGTTTTTTAATCCACCTTCTTGGGTCTCCTCATTCAGTAGGAGACCTTCCACCACAGTCTGAAACGGCCCAGGACTAACCTGGTCATGAACCTATGAGCACCAAAACAAGGACGCTGCCCATGGTTCCCCAGCTGGGTCACAGTGAGGTCACAGTTCATGGGCGTAGAGGTCAGCTCTCCTTGTAAAGGAAGAGGATGTCCTGGTCTGTTCCGTAGCTGTTGCGAGCCTTCTCAAAATTACTGACAGTGGAGCAGCACACCCCTGTGAGACAGAATGCACAGTTGCATTAAATCTGTTGCATTAAACACGTACAAGCAACCTACAAATAATGATAATAGATTACATTTATATAGCGCCTTTCACAAACCCAAGGTTGCTTTACAAGGAAAAAAAGACATAAGCAGTTGAGGAAGAAGAAAAATGTTGATTAAACAGGAAGGTCTTTAGGTCAGATTTAAAAGAAGAGAATGAAGAAGAGAATTCCTGAGTTTGGGGGCAGCGGCACTGAATGACCTGCCACCCATAGTGAGGAAGGGAGGGACAAGGAGCAGATGACAGCGAGATGATGGAGAGAGTGAGGGGTCAGCAATATGGGTGCTGTTCCCTTGCAGTTTTTCTTCAATTTACAGTAGCAGTAGAAATTTGGAGACACCTACTCATACAAAGGTTTATTTGCATCATAATCTACATTTTGGAATAATTATAAAGACATCAAAACTATAAAATAACACACATGGAATTATACACTGACCAAAGAAGTATTAAACAAAAAATAATAATTTGGTGGGGGGGGGGCAGCTCTGTGGTGTTAGGACTCAGAAGGTTGCCAGTTCAAATCCCGTGGTCAGCAGAGTGATTGGTCCTTGAGCAAGGCCCTTAACCCTAATTGCTCTAGGGACCCTGCTGTCTCCTCTATGCCAGTTTCATGAGGTGGCCTCCTCCACTTGTCCTGAAGGAGGTCCTACATATATGCTTAGCACTCTGGTCAAATTGCTCCTAAATCATTTCTACTAGGGGTGCACCGATTGCAGTTTTCTGGCCGATCAACGATCACCGATCCTTAGGCAACCTTACCTGCCGATCTCGATTTTTTTTTGCCGATCTTGTTTCTTTCATAACTAAAAGACAGTTACTTCAATGTTTCCATTTTTATTGAGTAAATTGATATGAATACTCACAAAACATGAGGTAGTGTCCTCAAATATAAACGAACATATAAATGAGCATTGCTGTTTGAACTACAAAATCATATTTTTTCTTCCAGACTTTAATTTCTCTAATTTTGTAAAAAAAAATATATATATATAGCTGTTATGACACACTTGTCCAAAAAATAGGGAGGGAGGCAGCCTGCACTGCACCTCTCTCGGGAATGGGAGAAAAGGCTGATTTAACCCTCTGGGGCCTAGGGGTAGGAAACACACTTTCACTGACTGGGGCATGATCACACATTTCATCACACTTAATTCATGGCAAATAAATTATTTCTTATATATTTGTTTTGCCATTACACTCATCTTTATTTTAATATATATTGTAAATATGTCAGATTTTTGTTAAGTTTGAAATTTGACATCAAAGTATAGACATTGCAAAATGCAGTTTGGAACACTTGCAGAAACATTATAAAAGTACATAGTAAGCAATGCTGGCAGTTTGTTTTGATCCCAGATATCTGATCACCAAAGTCTTGGCTACATGAAGATGACTAAATGGTGTAGATGCAACATTCATTTGGATAAATAAATAAGAAAAACCTAACTCATGTAACTATTTCTGGCTCCTTTCATTGAATATGTAGCAACTTTCATGTGTATGAATGAGCCATTGTCACCTGGCCACGTCCCCAACCCCCTTTTATGGCGCTGAAGGGGATGTATCTGGATCGCGTTTCACCGTTGCGCTGTTAATCAAATTACCATGCGAATGCGATTTGAATACGCGCTAATGCGGCTATTTAGAATGTGAATAGCGATCTTCGGGTGAGAGCGGTACTACACGCCCCCGATGCAGGTAAAACAAAGTAAGATGACATTGTTTACTTTTTTGCCGATTTAACCTAATTAAAAAAACTTTAATACTTCCGACAATGGACGTTTTGAAAAGAAGACAGATTACGGATTTAGCCAGCGTTTTTTTCATGATTATACATTAAGATTTCAGCGAGATATTTATAAACTGAAATAGACGCGAAAAGTACGCGATGTCGTCGACGACATACTCGACCCCAAAGAGTTAAAAGCATATAACTAAGATCGGTGGATCTCATGGGAATATGGTCGATTTCTGATCCCCTCAAATTAACGTGATCGAGGCCGATCGATCGGTGCGCCGATCGATCGGTGCACCCCTAATTTCTACTGTGTTTAGATCAGGTTGCCAGGTCATGTGATGTGGCACTATTGCTCTCCTTTGTAGGCAGCTTGGTGTGTTCAGACTTTTGACTGGTACTGCAGATCATGTTGATTTAACCGGCACAGTCTTCCCCGAATAAAACAGAGCACCCCGCACTCTTAGGAAACAGGCCACATAAAACAAAGCCAGATCAGGGTTATGTACCAACACCACACATCCTTCTGCTCTAGCCTCCTTGTCAAGTATGAAACAGTTTTACGAAAATAAAACACACACCAGGCCTATGGTCAGGTGGGCAGTTCAGGTCCGTAGAGTTAAAATCCAGACCAAGACTTTGTTTCAACCAACCAGTTCAGTATTCTGTGACTATGACCCTTTATACTCAACTGGTCGGCTGAAACAAAATCTTGGTCTGAACTTTTACTCTCTGGATCTGAACCACCCACCTCTGACCATAAGCCTGGTGCGTGTTTTATTTTTGTAAAACATACTTGAGAAGAAGGTTACAGCAGAAGGACGTGTGTGTTGGTACATAACCCTGATCTGGCCAACATCAGCCACAGACATTGGAGATGGGTGGGAGACACTCACGGTAGGAATACGCTGGATTGTTGTAGAAGAACCAGCCGGCATGCCGGTCGAAGCCGCGCAGCACCACGAAGTGCCCCTGGTAAGCCGGTTCCTGGTAGAAGAAGCCGTGGGCCACGAGGGGGAAGCAGCAGTGGCGACTGCGGCGGTGGCGGCCAATGGGAGCAGAGCAGTGCTCGCATCGCAGTTCCATGGCGTTGACCAGCACGATGGCCACGTGACCCTCAGCCAGGTGAGTCTGGATCTCCTGGACAGTTACGGAGCTGAGAGAGAGAGGCGGCGGGACAAAGGACAAGGACGAGTCGATGGGGTGTGTCCCCAGGGACGCGATCGAAGGCGGGAAAAGCATTTTAACAAAGGTGAGATTTTCATAACACTGAGAGAGATGAGGAGAAGCCTCTCTTACCATTTTCGCACCATCACACTCTTGCTTTCTGCATTGAGGAACAGTTTATTCACCCTTTCTTCTTCAAAGTCAAAATCCTTCTTGTAGAAGGACTAGGGGAAAAAGCAGAAACCAGACTTCAGTGTTTGTCCACCATTAAGCCTAAAGCATCCTGGGGACTATACTACGAAGCGGGGTTACTGGCTTATCGGGGTAACTTGTCAGATTTAAGGTACCTCAGTTTAAATGGACTTCATAATCGCTCACTTACATTTTGCCCAGACTACCTTAAATCCGAAAGTTACCTGGATAAGCCAGTAACCCCGCTTCGTAGTACAGGCCCCAGGTCTAATGGAATCACAGGGTTACCCCATCATTTTTCATAATGCTCCTGCCGTAAGACTTCAGGTTAGGAGCACTGGAGGAATATTTTCGGAAAACATTTGTTTATCCATTCAGCCATCCATCCATCTTCCTGAAGACACCTTGGGAGGTGTCCACCACGGAGGACATAATCCCATTTGATGGCCACTTCTGAGTCGCTCTTCTACCTGATGGCATGTTTTTGGAGTAAACCAAGAGCCCAGGGAAACAGTGTGACACAGAGTGAATATACAAACTCCACACACCAAACAAGGGAACAAACCTCTGAACTTGGAGTTGTGAGATTCAATGAGAACCACATTTGTTTTGTTTTGCTTTTTTCCCCCCCATGGATCACATCAGGTGTATAGCCATGATTTATGAATTGCCTGTTCTACCTGGTGGAAGTCCCAGAATTCCCAGACTGGGCCCTTATTTGAGCCTAAAGTAGGGCTGGGCAATTAATTGAAAATGAATTAAAACCGACATTCAGAACCTCTAATCGACGTAATCTTGCCCATGTCGGTTACTTCAGTATTTATTTGTTTTAATTCTGTTAATACTTTCTCCACTGTGTTTATGTATTGTCCCCTTAAAAACGTACTACCGTGTGTGCGGTCATGTGACTCTGCGCCATACAGTCTGCGACATGGAAGCAGCATGGAGGCGAAGGAAACACCGAGCCGACTGAGCAGCTCCAGCTGCTTGTGCCAAAGAAAAATGCCATGTCTGATGGCTTTAGTGAAGAAGACACTTAATAAAAAGAGGTCAAATGTAAACACTGTGGATAGTTTCAGCTACCAAAGGTAATACCACCAATTGGTTTCAACACTAGCAATATTTAAAATACAGTGAAACCTGCTTATAGTGATCAACCGCTTATATGGATCAAAAAGCTTGGGGCAGAGTCATTCTTGTACAAATCCTGTTAAATTAATTTGCTTATAGTAATCAAGTAGTCCACTTACAGTGTTCATTTTGGGTCTCTTTATACATAACAACATATGGAAAGTATTAAAACTATGGTAATTCTTTTTTTTCTACTTGCCTAATTTGCCTTGCGGTAACCCATCTGATTCTGCTAGCTATCCGAAGCTAATGCTGCGTGCACAGAAAACATGATGAGAAAAAGAAAGTCATTTTCTGTCAATGACAAATATAGACTCATCAAAGCTTATGATAAACTGCCAAAAACGAGCCAATGAAGTGCAGTAGCGAAACTACAATAAGCTATAGTTTATGTACAGTACTGTAGTGTATTATAGCGTATTTGAATTATAAACAGTTCAGCAATTTAATTTGTACAATACAGTGATTTGAAAAGAGTTTCAAATTTTGAGACAATAAAATTCAGTAAATAGCGATGCTGTCCATTTTATTACCTTATATTCGTGTAATAAACATACAAATGTCAATTAGATGGTAATCTGCCTGAGACAAAGAAAAAGAAAAAATGATCATCCACTTATAGTGATCAATTTCACCCAGACAGATGTGATGACTACAGCATAATGGTTTATTTTGTTTGCAAGAAATTTAAACTATTTATTTTCTACTTTTTACGGAACCTTTTTCATAAGGCGTTTTCATTTCAACCTATTTCTTGCTTTGATTTCAGTTGTTCAAAATATTCAATAAATAACCATAATGGTTCATCTGTGTTTCCTTCAATTATTTTTAAATCATAAAAATTAAATAGAAAAATAGAAAACAAAACTGTAAGTGGTCTTTCAATTAATGACATTGGTGATCATTTACCTGTTTTTGCAATATATCACCGCAATTACAGGAAGGACAAACAAGAAAATACACTAAAATACAAACGGGTGAGAACAGAGGAGTCCACAAATGCATTTAAGTGATCTACTTAAGGAAAACTGGGAGATGGTGTATAAGGAAAAAGATATTGACAAAGCTTATGAGACAGGAAATTTTTTAAATGTTATATGATAGGCATTGTCCTGTAAAGAAATATAGCAAAAAAACAAAAATACGCAGAGAGCCCATGGATCACAAAAGGATTACAAAATGCATATAAAAAGAAAAATACTTTATATAGACAATTTATAAAGTGCAGAAGTAGAGAAGCTGAAAATAGATATAAGAAACATAAAAAAAAATTAACTAGTAATTTGAGGTCTTGTAAAAAGGAATATTATGAGAAATTATTAGATATGAACAAAAATAACATTAAAGGGATTTGGAGAACATTAAACAGTATTATTAAAAATAGTTTTAGGTCGTCAAATTACCCTCTGTATTTCACTAATAATGATAGAAATATTAGTGATATGGCTGATGTGGTTAATGAATTTAATAGATTCTTTGTAAATGTTCGGCCGAACTTGGTTGATAGAATCCCTGATACGGGAATTTGCGCAGAGAGGGCAACCAAACTCATCGAACATAATCCTTATTCAATGTTTTTAACAGTGGTAGAAGAAAAGGAAATAACTGACATTGTTGGGAAATCACAAAATAAAACTTCCACAGACTTTAATGATATCGATATGAAAATTGCTAAAAAAAAGTTGTTGATGGTATCTCTAAACCTTTAACATATATTTGCAATTAGTCTCTGCAAACTGGTACATTGCCAACACAAATTAAAATAGCTAAAGTTACCCTTGTACAAAAAATGGAGATAGACATCAATTCACAAATTACAGGCCTGTTTCTCTATTCTGTAATGTCACAATTCTCAAAAATACTTGGAAAAGTTTTAATTAACTTGACAAATTAATTGATAAACATAAATTATTAACGGACAGCCAGTATGGTTTAAGATGTTGGAGTGGGTGAAGAGTTATTTGAAAAGCAGGCAGCAATTTGTGAAAATTGGTGAATATCAGTCAGAGTGCCTTGACATTGTTTGTGGAGTCCCACAGGGGTCAATATTAGGATCAAAACTGTTTATCCTGTACATCAATTATATATGTAAAACATCTGATATATTTCAGGTTATCTTATTTGCAGATGATACAAATATTTTTGTACTGGAGATAATTCACAGCAGCTTTTGGAAATTGTCACAAAAAATGATCCTGAAAACATAGTTTGATAGAAACAAGTTATCACTAAATTTGAACAAAACTACATTTATGTTATTTGGAAATTGTAAAAATGATGCTAGAGTCAAATTGTTGATAAATAATGTTGAAGTACAGGAAGTTTTTCATACAAAATTTCTGGTTGTAACAATAGATAATAAACTCTCCTGGAAACCGCATATAAACCATATACAAACTAAACTGTCAAGGAGCATCTCTGTACTAAGTAAAGCAAAACATCTTTTGCATTACAAATCACTCCGTATACTTTACTGTTTACTTATATTGCCATAATTGGAGTACTGTGTGGAAATCTGGGGAAATACATACAAAACTTCACTTCAACCATTATGTAAAACTTCAGAAAAGAACAATTAGGATTATTAATAAAGTAGGTTTCAGAGACCACACTAACATTTTGTTCTTGAAGTCAAAAATCTTGATCTTTATGGATCTTATAAAATATAAAACTTAACAAATAGTGTATAAAGCCAGATATAATATGTTGCCAGGAAATGTGTTTTTGACAAAGAAGGGGACTATAAACTGATGGGAAATATAATTCTGCTAAATTGTATCCGCATTACATCTACCACTGTGGTTATACTTATACATTTTCTTTTTTTTTCCTTTTAGTATGGGGTGAGTAATGAGGGGAGGTATGTACATACTTCCTCCTACTCCATTTTGGACTTGACTTTTTTTTCATTTCATGTTATTAAGATTTTGTTTATTTGTCTGCGGCACACACGAGTGTGTACCTATATAGGCAGGTGTGTGTGTATATATATATATATATATATATATATACACACACACACACACACACATATATATATACACGTATGTGTATGTATTGGTTTGTTGTATATGTTCAAAATAAAAGGTTATCATCATCATCATCATCATAAAATATTGTCTTTCATTAGAAAAAATATCCCAGCTTTAACGGTATTTACATATTTACAGTACAAACTTTGTCAATGAAATATGAGGACAAACAAAGAAATAATTGTTTATTGACTATAATCAAGGTAAAATGTTCAATTAACCGTGATATTGATTTGAGGTCGTATCGGCCAGCCCTACCCTAAAGGAACATGTCTGTTTTTCCAAACCACCAAGAGATTGCAATTGTGTGTGGCTCTATACATACCCATAATAAGACAGTCACCAGTTTACATCCCATGGTTGCCACAGTAATATCACTGTTGGGCCCCTGAGCAAGGCCCTTAAGCCCAAGTGGTCCAGGAAGTGGCTGACCATTTTCTGACCCTCAAGATCTTTATTGGCTATAAGTGCATTAGAATGCTTGCTTATTCAACCACACTTAGTTGCAAAGATACCAAAGACAGTGTTGCTTTGTACTACAGGAGCCACAAAAAGTGAAATAAATGAGACCATGAGGATATCTAGGTACCTGCTTCCTGAAGCCCTTGTCTACGCCCAGGGTCTGAGTACAGAACAGGTGCCTGACGCCCAGGCGATGCATGAGATAGGCCAGGTCTATAGTCCACACACTCTCCGTGAGCTTCAGCTCTTGGCACGCACTGCAGAAGTCTTCCTCACTCACTGGATGCAGGTACCTGCCACATACACACATACCAGAAAGTGCTGTCAGGATTTCCCGCAACACAGCCCTATGTCAAGACACTGACATTCACCAGAACTCATAACTACACTGACGTACCTACAAACATGAACAATTGTATTCATATTATAGTTATATGATTAAAATAAATCTATAAAACGTATTTGGATTCCGTTGAACTGGCATAACCTATTACTGTACAAAGCAATAAAAGTTACAACCTTACAGGTACAACTCAACTATCAGACCGTCTGCGCCTTGTTTAACGATTTAACCCAAATGACTTGGAGCAAACTTACACATAAAACTGAAGTTTATTCTGTCGGTGTTGACACGTCTTTTCCGGTGTCATTTCATATAGCTAGTTGGTTTCATGCACGGTTATTGTGCATATACTCAATTAGGGCTGAAATAAAACAGCAACAATTTTATATACGTACTTTAACACCATCCTTGAACAGGCTAAGCCGCAATCCCAGTGATACCATTGCCGAAAGGCTGGTACGTCCAGCAGGACCAGATCATCTGCAGGGGTCAAACAGACATGAAAACGTGAAATGCAATACACTCGGCGTCATCGTTTTATTCGGAAGATTACAAAGGGGTATAGAAAACCGAGCAGGAACAGTCATCAAGGTACCAAAACGATGAGATGCCGGTGTGTAGCAAAGCTTTACAAGGCTCTTTTCAGTATTTTGGGGAAAAACGGGCAGCGCCAGTTGTACTATACCGTACATTTGTGACTTCCCCAAGTCACCTTGTATATCTTCATTTTTTCTTCCCCGATCCGAAGAGGCACGGTTATCGGCCAGGAAGGTACACCCAGACACACCGGGAAGGGGACCCGGACGACCCAGTACCACGCTGGCCAAGGAAAAAACACAGCGGCGATCATCCGTCCGCAACAAACCTGTCATCCTGCACGGATCACGGCGGCCGGTCATTCTCTCCTGGTCGCCCCTGCTAGCGACGGTCCATTGAAGCTCCTCCAAGCACCCTCGATGGCTCGCCAGCCACTTCTTACGGTTCCGCCCTAATCTCCGCCCCCACAGCTGAGGCGCCGCCGGCTGCTGTGTGCACCACCTGCGTTACTACACTGTAGTATTACACGATGTGCACGAACAGAAATGCCTTACTCAGGAACTAATGCCTAGGTTTCGTACTACAGTGCAATGTGCACCGCTGTTACTACACTATTATACTCCAAGGGACACTGTAAAGCTTCCTTTCTGCGTACTCTTAGTTTTCTAACCGTGCATAAATGTCCTACTTAGGAAATGATGGCCGAGTATAGTTACCACTTGCAAAGTGCGATGGTGTTACTACAAACTTCACGTGTCTCATTAAAAGCAACGCCGGATATAAGCCTGTCTTTTAAAGCAATAACAGCTATTCATTATTGCGATAGGCACACGTGTTAAATCTTTAAAAAGAGAATTCACCCAAGGATATATTTTTACAAGGTTTTAAGGGAATAAAAACAGTTAATTTCTCTCCGAAAAGTATGAATCACTCGCAAAACCGTTGCCACTCTTGAATATAACTTGTCAACACATTTTTTATTGAACAAATAAACAAAGTGTACACAAACATTGGATATATAAAAAACAGTCGAGGTTAATATCACAAATTATACTGTAGTAGCGTAAACAATAAATATGTTATACGTTTTTACACCGTTCTTGTTCCTAAGTTTACAAAGTGTGGTGGCATAGTTGTTTAACTTTTGAAAGAAAAAAAACGAGATTGAGATGAAAAATGCCGCGCGCAGAGAGCTTTGCGCAAACTGACAGCGACGAACACTTGGTAACTTCCGGTTTGATGCATTGTGGGTATCGGAACACGTTTGTGAGCGTACTCCATTCAAAAGGTTTGCTGGGTGCCGCGGCACCCTTCGGAAACAGTTAAATTTAGTCGTCAGTCACGGCTGTTTAAAACTCAAAGCTTCCATAAGTCTCACATTTGAAGACCAGTACCTGCCGTTAATACTAGGAGTGTAAGTACAACGATGTTCTTTTGTGTTTTAAATAGGCCGTTGAGTTTGTTTAGCCTGATTGCTTGCTGCGTATTCTTAACTCGTTTTGTGAAAATCGGTCTTTAATCAAATATATATAATGAGGGCTCATCTAGTAGACTAGATAAACATTTAATTTGAGGACGTTTTCCCTCTGGCATATTTAAATCTACAGTTTCTATTGTTTATATGATTTTGTCTTGCTGCTGACTTTAAATGAAGAACCACGTATTCACATTAATGTCACTGGTCATGGCCGTAATGCGTGGTCTAGAGTGATCCGAGTCTCTGTTAGTTGATTTTGATTTATATAGCTGATATCCTTTTTTTTTTAGCAGATGCCGACGTCTTGTATTAAATATACCTATCCAGATTAACCATTGTTTTTTATCATGCATCACCAGCTGTGAAAATGTCCATCGGAGTACCTATTAAAGTCCTGCACGAAGCAGAGGGCCACATAGTCACGTGCGAGACCAACACCGGGGAGGTGTACAGAGGAAAACTCATTGAGGCTGAAGACAACATGAACTGCCAGGTTAGTCTGGTTCCGCACAAAAAGATTCCTTTATTTGCAGCAGTACTTTTCAGTACCGTTCTGTATTTATTTTTTTTTAACACAAAGTACACCTGGAGATTTCAGAGTCCCCCAGAGTTTTCCTATGGACCCTGTTGGCAGTGGATTAAAGTACTTCCTCCTTTCCTCTAGATGGCCAACATCACTGTGACGTACAGGGATGGCCGGGTGTCTCAGCTGGAGCAGGTTTACATCCGCGGCAGCAAGATCCGCTTCCTGATCTTGCCAGACATGCTGAAAAACGCACCCATGCTGAAAAGCATGAAGAACAAAAACCAGGGATCTGGTGCCGGTAGAGGGAAGGCAGCCATCCTTAAAGCCCAGGGTACGCCCCTCCCCTTCCACAGCTGCTACAAGATTCTTTATTTGCCTTTAATACATCAGTACATAGGAACTCTTACTCATGGCTTCCGGTCAATAACATGTAATGTATAACAGGGTTCGACAGCACAAAACATCAAAGTAGTCGTACATATTTATGGGATAAATTTAAAATAGATGAAATGGCTGAAATAGAATACATGGATCAGCAAATTATATATTGAATAGGACCTGATTTATTCCTGAAGCCCTAGATATGAAGCAAATTAATGTCCAGTTCAGTAAGTCTATTAATTGATTAGATTCCACTTTATTGTCATTGATCAATGTACAAGTACACAGACAAGAAAATGCAGTCGATCTTCAATCATTTTAAGAATTCAGTAATGGGGCTTCCACGTCCTGCACTCCTGGTTATTCTAAAGGCTGATCTATATTTCTGCGTTTAGCCTACGCCGTGACTTACACAAGTGGCCAACACCGTTGCAAGCATTGTGCGAGTATTGGTGTCTGTGTCGCTCAATTACACTGTCCAAATGCTAGGTGATCCATAGTTTTAGATGTTGGATTTACTGCCTTACCATCCTGCGATACGTTCAATTATTCCATCACGCAACCGAAACAGAGAAAATATTCTTTAACAGTTCCCATTTATTGAGTCCTGGTTATATATACGCTGCTCCAAACTTCCCGCAGACAAATCTGGGAAAAACTGTTGAGGTGCCACAAAGTCACCTTTTTTGTGTTTTCTCATCTGAAGTTAGTGTCTATACTACTTTTTACTTTTTTTTTTAGTTGTTTAAAGTATGAATAAACTTTTTGGAGGTCGTGGAATTGGTGCTGTTATCCCGAGAGTTTCGTTGACATGATTATACGATGCCTATGGTGGGTTATTTAATGCTAGATATAAATAGCTCTTCAGGTTCAATCAGCGATAAAAGTACACCTGGGATGTACGCTTTCTTTTCTCCCATAAGAAGAAAAGAATGCTACCAAGTGGACCAATCATAGTTCTTGCGATTTGTGTCTCCAGGACATGTAGTTGCATTTCTGGGGGCGTGCCTGTCAGGCTACAGCATAAGGTTCACGGCTATTTACAGGTCGATGTGACGCTGAAGTATGAATCAGCCTTCAGAAAGGGTGGGGTGTAGTGGTTAATTAATGAATATTCAGCTCCTTTTGAAAACACTTCAGTATTTTTTGGGTGCTTTGTCAGTTTCTTTCCTCCAAAACCTCATTTAGTTCCAAACCATCCAGTCTGGAAAAGTCTTCCTTAAAAATTCACATGAGGGCAGAATACTTAATGCAAAGCTATGGAGCCTCTTTCTTGGGTGATGTTCTTTACATTTGCTGCTGCTCCTCATTCGGTTTGGTTTTGCTTTGACAATAAGCCTCCCTAAGCTGCTCTGCCATCCTGGAGTTGTCTTTGCATTAATTTAGATTTGTGGCATATTAGCCCCCATACATGTAATGTGTGCATTTCTTCTCTTACAGTGGCTGCAAGAGGACGTGGACGTGGAGGGATTGGACGGGGAAATATTTTCCAGAAAAGGCGATAATTACACAGTATAGGTCCCCTTTCCCTCTTTAAACACCTGATTTGTAGTTTAATTGTGAAAATGGTGGTTCTTTCATACTTTGTAGTTGAAATTTCTTGTTCATAATAAAATTCCTTTTAGTATTATAGTTTTTAAAGTTTTTTCACTTTCGCCTTAAGCCTCTTATAGGTCTGAAGTGATGTATAAACATGATGTCAAAACATAGTGATTCCTTAATAGAATCTCTTGCTTGACATTCTTAACTTTGGTAGTGTGGTGTTTATTTGAATGATTTTTTTTCCATCAATCTGAGGGCAATAGGTGGTCAGATTTTTTTGAGAATTCTCCCATTGCTTAAATACTGTCTAAAATCTTTTTTGCAAGCTTGGTTTTCTTATTCCGAATGTCTTCTCTCTTTACTGTTGAGATTTCTCCTATGGTCATGAAGTTTAAGAGAAATGTCTTCACTGGGTGGCTGGTTGTTTCTGCCACTCTTAACTCTGCTAACTGTAAGTCTGGGTCCAGGGCAGGCAGGATGTGTTGATCTTTTGAGGATCGTTGGAGCTCATTTCACTGGGTACCGTATCTCATCTCCTCAATGAGCTTCAGAAAAAAAAAAAAGTTGAAGTGTTTCTACATGTAAACCTGCATTTGTGACCTCATATGTTCGTAGCCTTGAGGATTTTGTTGTACGTCTCATGGATACTAGTAGGAACAGAAGCCACACAATCTTTCGACCCATCCAAAACTGTACTTTCTTTTTTGTATAGTGCCTCCTGCTGCTGGAGGCAAGTATGATGACCCAATTACCCATGGCATTTGCCTGCAGAGAGGGACTGAATGTGACTTAGAGAGACATCTGCACTCAAATGGGTCTTTGTGGCTAAAAAGGGACCATATGACATCACACGGCGGGGTCACTGTCCATCTCTTACCAGGCTGAGAAAAGCAAGAATTTCCACAGAACAAGTGCTGGTCACCAGAACTGGCTGTGTCCATGACTACTGGGCTAATGGGAGTTTTACTTGCACACAAATGTTCTGAGGACAGAAAGAATGATTATTTCAGAGAGAGAACCAATCAGGTTGTAGAAGTGGTGCGTCCAAGCAACTAGATGAGGGACAGAAACATTTCGGCCTATATGCACCTCTTCAAATAGGTGGATTTTGATGTTGCTCCAATCTTCCCAATGCTTATTCAGTACATAATACTTCATGATGTGTAGCATTTTATGTTGCACAGCTGAAGTTTGCTCATTCTTCACTTTAAGTTTTAAGTCTAAACAATGTGTTAACAGCCTGTCTGTCTTTAGCTTGATATCATCCATCTGCACTAATCTGTCCTGGTTTTGTGCACTGGCTCACCTTCACAAAGACAGTGATGTTATGGATGCTAAATGCTTTGGTCAAGGTTCTGCTCTCAACACCGTCGTCATTACAGTACTTTGCAAGCCTGTTAAACAGACGGATAATTTTATAACAGATGGAAATCTGTAGGCAGGGCCGTCATGCACAGTCAAAGAGAAGTACACTCATCTAAAGGATTATTAGGAACACCTGTTCAATTTCTCATTAGTGCAATTATCTAATCAACCAATCACATGGCAATTGCTTCAATGCATTTAGGGGTGTGGTCCTGGTCAAGACAATCTCCTGAACTCCAAACTGAATGTCAGAATGGGAAAGAAAGGTGATTTAAGCAATTTTGAGCGTGGCATGGCTGTTGGTACCAGACGGGCCGGTCTGAGTATTTCACAATCTGGTCAGTTACTGGGATTTTCACGCACAACCATTTCTAGGGTTTACAAAGAATGGAAAAACATCCATTATGCGGCAGTCCTGTGGGCGAAAATGCCTCGTTGATGCTAGAGGTCAGAGGAGAATGGGCCGACTGATTCAAGCTGATAGAAGAGCAACTTTGACTGAAATAACCACTCGTTACAACCGAGGTATGCAGCAAAGCATTTGTGAAGCCACAACACGCACAACCTTGAGGCGGATGGGCTACAACAGCAGAAGACCCCACCAGGTACCACTCATCTCCGCTACAAATAGGAAAAAGAGGCTACAATTTGCACGAGCTCACCAAAATTGGACAGTTGAAGACTGGAAAAATGTTGCCTGGTCTGATAAGTCTCGATTTCTGTTGAGACATTCAAATGGTAGTCAGAATTTGGCGTAAACAGAATGAGAACATGGATCCATCATGCCTTGTTACCACTGTGCAGGCTGGTGGTGGTGGTGTAATGGTGTGGGGGATGTTTTCTTGGCACACTTTAGGCCCCTTAGTGCCAATTGGGCATCGTTTAAATGCCACGGCCTACCTGAGCATTGTTTCTGACCATGTCCATCCCTTTATGACCACCATGTACCCATCCTCTGATGGCTACTTCCAGCAGGATAATGCACCATGTCACAAAGCTCGAATCATTTCAAATTGGTTTCTTGAACATGACAATGAGTTCACTGTACTAAAATGGCCCCCACAGTCACCAGATCTCAACCCAATAGAGCATCTTTGGGATGTGGTGGAACGGGAGCTTTGTGCCCTGGATGTGCATCCCACAAGTCTCCATCAACTGCAAGATGCTATCCTATCAATATGGGCCAACATTTCTAAAGAATGCTTTCAGCACCTTGTTGAATCAATGCCACGTAGAATTAAGGCAGTTCTGAAGGCGAAAGGGGGTCAAAAACCGTATTAGTATGGTGTTCCTAATAATTCTTTAGGTGAGTGTATATACAATTATGTACAATCAATGTAATAAAACTAGTAGGTAAGTAATAGATATTGGCAGAGATTTTAAAAAAATCACAGGAAGTTTTTCATCAATGCATTGGTGCTTTGATTTTTAAATCGTTGTGAAGAAACTATGAATGATTGATTAACAGGATCGTTATTTTGTATTGATTATATGTTTAACCCACTGACCAATCAAGAGCCATGTGACATCCTGCCACCATACCTGAAATTGTGCCTTGCAGCCACATTGTTTTTGGGGTTCTTGTCCTGCCTCGTCATAGGGTACTTGGTGATGCGTTTTTTCTCGGCCCTGTCCAGGTTCCCATCACGCCACCCTATACGAAATGCAACATGCATGTATGTGTTTGATAGTTATTACTTTACAGGCTGAAATGGAATAATTTCCCCATGACATCAAAATTTCAGGGAGTGCACAGAAATTGTGACCTGGTCCTCTACTGTAAGTTGCTATGGATAAAGTCATCAGGTAATTGAATAAAATCAAAACTAACCAGACCTCTGAGCCTTTGACATATATAATATCATTACATCACGTACCACCAACTTTCTGAATCACATCTGTACCACACCTGTGGGAAAAAGCAGCCCGTGGCGCTATTTTACTAGCCTGAATGATCGTTAAAAAAATAATAATGTGTTAAGTTTTATGTTCAGGTCCCATGAATAATCACAAATGCATGCACTGCTTCCATACTGGCACACAAAAAAAATAAAATAAAATCTTCTGTTGTAGCTTGAATAGGACATGAAAATAATCATTAAACATGGTTCCTGCTGCTGTGGTAAAGCTCCACAGAACACTTACCCAAGGCTAGGCTATGCCTGGGTTATGCTGTTACCCAGGGCTGGGCTATGTCTGGGCTATGCGGTAACCCAAGGCGGGGCTGCATTATTTTATTTACAAAATGCATACATTTTTCCCATCCATCTGTAAATTTTTCATAAAACAATTTATTTATGTCAATGCCACTATACAATATATTAAACCTGTCACATGGAAATCAAATGAAAAGAAGTAATTTAAAATAAGCATTTTATCTTTACGCTCTGTCCACTGCAATACTTTTACAGGTACATCTACTGCTAAAGCTAACTTTCTGCTACTGTGGATGTGTGCCTACCTAAACAAGTATGTGTCTCTCCATTTCGCGAGAAATTTAAACCTATCATTCCCCTTTCATTTTACATTTTTTTTCTTTCTAATAAAAAGGCAGCATTTTACACACAGTTTTCGGTCTAAGTACTGACGTCATTCCTGTTCAACTCACCGCTTTCTTTTCCCTATATAAACCACTTCTTCACAGACGGCTCGATATTATTGGCATGACATGGGCTGCTCTTCTCTCTCTACAAAACTGGCTAAAGGCTATATTTAAAACACCAGGTTGTCTGTGATAATTCATACCTTTCCATGCCAGCTTAATGTTTAGGTTAGTGGGCATCAGAGATGGATCAGGGCTGGAAACTTCTTTGCTGCCCGGAGAAGCCGCCGGCTGTGTTTTTAGGGAGAATGGCCGTCAATGTTTGTATGTAGAAAATTGTTCTGGCTGCAGTAGGCAAAGTAGTGAAGTTTGCTGGCAGGCGCGTGCGGCGATTAATCGGTGCGGTGGTGAAAAGGAGTAAAGAGAAGGAGGTGTGCGGATGAGGAAAGAATGGAATAGTTGTTATAGGCTGCCGGCTGAGGAGTTTGGTGAATGTCTGGTCTAGTCCGGGGTGCTGCCGATTGGATGGTGGGGCTGCAGTGTCAGTCAGATAAAAAGCCAGTAGGAGGATCCAATGCGACTAACCGGTGTGTAGCTGCGTGAGGTACGAAAGGACTGTTTTTGGCAGCGTCTTTCGCTTACGGCCATACCACTCTGAACACGCCCGATCTCGTCCGATCTCGGAAGCTAAGCAGGGTCGGGCCTGGTTAGTACTTGGATGGGAGACCGCCTGGGAATACCAGGTGCTGTAAGCTTTTCTCACTTTGACCTTATCCAGTGGGCGCTCCATTTCGCGAGAAATTTAAACCTATCATTCCCCTTTCATTTTACATTTTTTTTTTCTTTCTAATAAAAAGGCAGCATTTTACACACCGTTTTCGGTCTAAGTACTGACGTCATTCCTGTTCAACTCACCGCTTTCTTTTCCCTATATAAACCACTTCTTCACAGACGGCTCGATATTATTGGCATGACATGGGCTGCTCTTCTCTCTCTACAAAACTGGCTAAAGGCTATATTTAAAACACCAGGTTGTCTGTGATAATTCATACCTTTCCATGCCAGCTTAATGTTTAGGTTAGTGGGCATCAGAGATGGATCAGGGCTGGAAACTTCTTTGCTGCCCGGAGAAGCCGCCGGCTGTGTTTTTCGGGAGAATGGCCGTCAATGTTTGTATGTAGAAAATTGTTCTGGCTGCAGTAGGCAAAGTAGTGAAGTTTGCTGGCAGGCGCGTGCGGCGATTAATCGGTGCGGTAGTGAAAAGGAGTAAAGAGAAGGAGGTGTGCGGATGAGGAAAGAATGGAATAGTTGTTATAGGCTGCCGGCTGAGGAGTTTGGTGAATGTCTGGTCTAGGTCGGGGTGCTGCCGATTGGATGGTGGGGCTGCAGTGTCAGTCAGATAAAAAGCCAGTAGGAGGATCCTATGCGACTAACCGGTGTGTAGCTGCGTGAGGTACGAAAGGACTGTTTTTGGCAGCGTCTTTCGCTTACGGCCATACCACTCTGAACACGCCCGATCTCGTCCGATCTCGGAAGCTAAGCAGGGTCGGGCCTGGTTAGTACTTGGATGGGAGACCGCCTGGGAATACCAGGTGCCGTAAGCTTTTCTCACTTTGACCTTATCCAGTGGGCGCTCCATTTCGCGAGAAATTTAAACCTATCATTCCCCTTTCATTTTACATTTTTTTTTTCTTTCTAATGAAAAGGCAGCATTTTACACACCGTTTTCGGTCTAAGTACTGACGTCATTCCTGTTCAACTCACCGCTTTCTTTTCCCTATATAAACCACTTCTTCACAGACGGCTCGATATTATTGGCATGACATGGGCTGCTCTTCTCTCTCTACAAAACTGGCTAAAGGCTATATTTAAAACACCAGGTTGTCTGTGATAATTCATACCTTTCCATGCCAGCTTAATGTTTAGGTTAGTGGGCATCAGAGATGGATCAGGGCTGGAAACTTCTTTGCTGCCCGGAGAAGCCGCCGGCTGTGTTTTTAGGGAGAATGGCCGTCAATGTTTGTATGTAGAAAATTGTTCTGGCTGCAGTAGGCAAAGTAGTGAAGTTTGCTGGCAGGCGCGTGCGGCGATTAATCGGTGCGGTAGTGAAAAGGAGTAAAGAGAAGGAGGTGTGCGGATGAGGAAAGAATGGAATAGTTGTTATAGGCTGCCGGCTGAGGAGTTTGGTGAATGTCTGGTCTAGTCCGGGGTGCTGCCGATTGGATGGTGGGGCTGCAGTGTCAGTCAGATAAAAAGCCAGTAGGAGGATCCAATGCGACTAACCGGTGTGTAGCTGCGTGAGGTACGAAAGGACTGTTTTTGGCAGCGTCTTTCGCTTACGGCCATACCACTCTGAACACGCCCGATCTCGTCCGATCTCGGAAGCTAAGCAGGGTCGGGCCTGGTTAGTACTTGGATGGGAGACCGCCTGGGAATACCAGGTGCTGTAAGCTTTTCTCACTTTGACCTTATCCAGTGGGCGCTCCATTTCGCGAGAAATTTAAACCTATCATTCCCCTTTCATTTTACATTTTTTTTTTCTTTCTAATAAAAAGGCAGCATTTTACACACCGTTTTCGGTCTAAGTACTGACGTCATTCCTGTTCAACTCACCGCTTTCTTTTCCCTATATAAACCACTTCTTCACAGACGGCTCGATATTATTGGCATGACATGGGCTGCTCTTCTCTCTCTACAAAACTGGCTAAAGGCTATATTTAAAACACCAGGTTGTCTGTGATAATTCATACCTTTCCATGCCAGCTTAATGTTTAGGTTAGTGGGCATCAGAGATGGATCAGGGCTGGAAACTTCTTTGCTGCCCGGAGAAGCCGCCGGCTGTGTTTTTCGGGAGAATGGCCGTCAATGTTTGTATGTAGAAAATTGTTCTGGCTGCAGTAGGCAAAGTAGTGAAGTTTGCTGGCAGGCGCGTGCGGCGATTAATCGGTGCGGTAGTGAAAAGGAGTAAAGAGAAGGAGGTGTGCGGATGAGGAAAGAATGGAATAGTTGTTATAGGCTGCCGGCTGAGGAGTTTGGTGAATGTCTGGTCTAGTCCGGGGTGCTGCCGATTGGATGGTGGGGCTGCAGTGTCAGTCAGATAAAAAGCCAGTAGGAGGATCCAATGCGACTAACCGGTGTGTAGCTGCGTGAGGTACGAAAGGACTGTTTTTGGCAGCGTCTTTCGCTTACGGCCATACCACTCTGAACACGCCCGATCTCGTCCGATCTCGGAAGCTAAGCAGGGTCGGGCCTGGTTAGTACTTGGATGGGAGACCGCCTGGGAATACCAGGTGCTGTAAGCTTTTCTCACTTTGACTTTATCCAGTGGGCGCTCCATTTCGCGAGAAATTTAAACCTATCATTCCCCTTTCATTTTACATTTTTTTTTTCTTTCTAATAAAAAGGCAGCATTTTACACACCGTTTTCGGTCTAAGTACTGACGTCATTCCTGTTCAACTCACCGCTTTCTTTTCCCTATATAAACCACTTCTTCACAGACGGCTCGATATTATTGGCATGACATGGGCTGCTCTTCTCTCTCTACAAAACTGGCTAAAGGCTATATTTAAAACACCAGGTTGTCTGTGATAATTCATACCTTTCCATGCCAGCTTAATGTTTAGGTTAGTGGGCATCAGAGATGGATCAGGGCTGGAAACTTCTTTGCTGCCCGGAGAAGCCGCCGGCTGTGTTTTTAGGGAGAATGGCCGTCAATGTTTGTATGTAGAAAATTGTTCTGGCTGCAGTAGGCAAAGTAGTGAAGTTTGCTGGCAGGCGCGTGCGGCGATTAATCGGTGCGGTAGTGAAAAGGAGTAAAGAGAAGGAGGTGTGCGGATGAGGAAAGAATGGAATAGTTGTTATAGGCTGCCGGCTGAGGAGTTTGGTGAATGTCTGGTCTAGTCCGGGGTGCTGCCGATTGGATGGTGGGGCTGCAGTGTCAGTCAGATAAAAAGCCAGTAGGAGGATCCAATGCGACTAACCGGTGTGTAGCTGCGTGAGGTACGAAAGGACTGTTTTTGGCAGCGTCTTTCGCTTACGGCCATACCACTCTGAACACGCCCGATCTCGTCCGATCTCGGAAGCTAAGCAGGGTCGGGCCTGGTTAGTACTTGGATGGGAGACCGCCTGGGAATACCAGGTGCTGTAAGCTTTTCTCACTTTGACCTTATCCAGTGGGCGCTCCATTTCGCGAGAAATTTAAACCTATCATTCCCCTTTCATTTTACATTTTTTTTTTCTTTCTAATAAAAAGGCAGCATTTTACACACCGTTTTCGGTCTAAGTACTGACGTCATTCCTGTTCAACTCACCGCTTTCTTTTCCCTATATAAACCACTTCTTCACAGACGGCTCGATATTATTGGCATGACATGGGCTGCTCTTCTCTCTCTACAAAACTGGCTAAAGGCTATATTTAAAACACCAGGTTGTCTGTGATAATTCATACCTTTCCATGCCAGCTTAATGTTTAGGTTAGTGGGCATCAGAGATGGATCAGGGCTGGAAACTTCTTTGCTGCCCGGAGAAGCCGCCGGCTGTGTTTTTCGGGAGAATGGCCGTCAATGTTTGTATGTAGAAAATTGTTCTGGCTGCAGTAGGCAAAGTAGTGAAGTTTGCTGGCAGGCGCGTGCGGCGATTAATCGGTGCGGTAGTGAAAAGGAGTAAAGAGAAGGAGGTGTGCGGATGAGGAAAGAATGGAATAGTTGTTATAGGCTGCCGGCTGAGGAGTTTGGTGAATGTCTGGTCTAGGTCGGGGTGCTGCCGATTGGATGGTGGGGCTGCAGTGTCAGTCAGATAAAAAGCCAGTAGGAGGATCCAATGCGACTAACCGGTGTGTAGCTGCGTGAGGTACGAAAGGACTGTTTTTGGCAGCGTCTTTCGCTTACGGCCATACCACTCTGAACACGCCCGATCTCGGAAGCTAAGCAGGGTCGGGCCTGGTTAGTACTTGGATGGGAGACCGCCTGGGAATACCAGGTGCTGTAAGCTTTTCTCACTTTGACCTTATCCAGTGGGCGCTCCATTTCGCGAGAAATTTAAACCTATCATTCCCCTTTCATTTTACATTTTTTTTTTCTTTCTAATAAAAAGGCAGCATTTTACACACCGTTTTCGGTCTAAGTACTGACGTCATTCCTGTTCAACTCACCGCTTTCTTTTCCCTATATAAACCACTTCTTCACAGACGGCTGGATATTATTGGCATGACATGGGCTGCTCTTCTCTCTCTACAAAACTGGCTAAAGGCTATATTTAAAACACCAGGTTGTCTGTGATAATTCATACCTTTCCATGCCAGCTTAATGTTTAGGTTAGTGGGCATCAGAGATGGATCAGGGCTGGAAACTTCTTTGCTGCCCGGAGAAGCCGCCGGCTGTGTTTTTAGGGAGAATGGCCGTCAATGTTTGTATGTAGAAAATTGTTCTGGCTGCAGTAGGCAAAGTAGTGAAGTTTGCTGGCAGGCGCGTGCGGCGATTAATCGGTGCGGTGGTGAAAAGGAATAAAGAGAAGGAGGTGTGCGGATGAGGAAAGAATGGAATAGTTGTTATAGGCTGCCGGCTGAGGAGTTTGGTGAATGTCTGGTCTAGGTCGGGGTGCTGCCGATTGGATGGTGGGGCTGCAGTGTCAGTCAGATAAAAAGCCAGTAGGAGGATCCAATGCGACTAACCGGTGTGTAGCTGCGTGAGGTACGAAAGGACTGTTTTTGGCAGCGTCTTTCGCTTACGGCCATACCACTCTGAACACGCCCGATCTCGTCCGATCTCGGAAGCTAAGCAGGGTCGGGCCTGGTTAGTACTTGGATGGGAGACCGCCTGGGAATACCAGGTGCTGTAAGCTTTTCTCACTTTGACTTTATCCAGTGGGCGCTCCATTTCGCGAGAAATTTAAACCTATCATTCCCCTTTCATTTTACATTTTTTTTTTCTTTCTAATAAAAAGGCAGCATTTTACACACCGTTTTCGGTCTAAGTACTGACGTCATTCCTGTTCAACTCACCGCTTTCTTTTCCCTATATAAACCACTTCTTCACAGACGGCTCGATATTATTGGCATGACATGGGCTGCTCTTCTCTCTCTACAAAACTGGCTAAAGGCTATATTTAAAACACCAGGTTGTCTGTGATAATTCATACCTTTCCATGCCAGCTTAATGTTTAGGTTAGTGGGCATCAGAGATGGATCAGGGCTGGAAACTTCTTTGCTGCCCGGAGAAGCCGCCGGCTGTGTTTTTCGGGAGAATGGCCGTCAATGTTTGTATGTAGAAAATTGTTCTGGCTGCAGTAGGCAAAGTAGTGAAGTTTGCTGGCAGGCGCGTGCGGCGATTAATCGGTGCGGTAGTGAAAAGGAGTAAAGAGAAGGAGGTGTGCGGATGAGGAAAGAATGGAATAGTTGTTATAGGCTGCCGGCTGAGGAGTTTGGTGAATGTCTGGTCTAGTCCGGGGTGCTGCCGATTGGATGGTGGGGCTGCAGTGTCAGTCAGATAAAAAGCCAGTAGGAGGATCCAATGCGACTAACCGGTGTGTAGCTGCGTGAGGTACGAAAGGACTGTTTTTGGCAGCGTCTTTCGCTTACGGCCATACCACTCTGAACACGCCCGATCTCGTCCGATCTCGGAAGCTAAGCAGGGTCGGGCCTGGTTAGTACTTGGATGGGAGACCGCCTGGGAATACCAGGTGCTGTAAGCTTTTCTCACTTTGACCTTATCCAGTGGGCGCTCCATTTCGCGAGAAATTTAAACCTATCATTCCCCTTTCATTTTACATTTTTTTTTTCTTTCTAATAAAAAGGCAGCATTTTACACACCGTTTTCGGTCTAAGTACTGACGTCATTCCTGTTCAACTCACCGCTTTCTTTTCCCTATATAAACCACTTCTTCACAGACGGCTCGATATTATTGGCATGACATGGGCTGCTCTTCTCTCTCTACAAAACTGGCTAAAGGCTATATTTAAAACACCAGGTTGTCTGTGATAATTCATACCTTTCCATGCCAGCTTAATGTTTAGGTTAGTGGGCATCAGAGATGGATCAGGGCTGGAAACTTCTTTGCTGCCCGGAGAAGCCGCCGGCTGTGTTTTTCGGGAGAATGGCCGTCAATGTTTGTATGTAGAAAATTGTTCTGGCTGCAGTAGGCAAAGTAGTGAAGTTTGCTGGCAGGCGCGTGCGGCGATTAATCGGTGCGGTAGTGAAAAGGAGTAAAGAGAAGGAGGTGTGCGGATGAGGAAAGAATGGAATAGTTGTTATAGGCTGCCGGCTGAGGAGTTTGGTGAATGTCTGGTCTAGGTCGGGGTGCTGCCGATTGGATGGTGGGGCTGCAGTGTCAGTCAGATAAAAAGCCAGTAGGAGGATCCAATGCGACTAACCGGTGTGTAGCTGCGTGAGGTACGAAAGGACTGTTTTTGGCAGCGTCTTTCGCTTACGGCCATACCACTCTGAACACGCCCGATCTCATCCGATCTCGGAAGCTAAGCAGGGTCGGGCCTGGTTAGTACTTGGATGGGAGACCGCCTGGGAATACCAGGTGCTGTAAGCTTTTCTCACTTTGACTTTATCCAGTGGGCGCTCCATTTCGCGAGAAATTTAAACCTATCATTCCCCTTTCATTTTACATTTTTTTTTTCTTTCTAATAAAAAGGCAGCATTTTACACACAGTTTTCGGTCTAAGTACTGACGTCATTCCTGTTCAACTCACCGCTTTCTTTTCCCTATATAAACCACTTCTTCACAGACGGCTGGATATTATTGGCATGACATGGGCTGCTCTTCTCTCTCTACAAAACTGGCTAAAGGCTATATTTAAAACACCAGGTTGTCTGTGATAATTCATACCTTTCCATGCCAGCTTAATGTTTAGGTTAGTGGGCATCAGAGATGGATCAGGGCTGGAAACTTCTTTGCTGCCCGGAGAAGCCGCCGGCTGTGTTTTTAGGGAGAATGGCCGTCAATGTTTGTATGTAGAAAATTGTTCTGGCTGCAGTAGGCAAAGTAGTGAAGTTTGCTGGCAGGCGCGTGCGGCGATTAATCGGTGCGGTGGTGAAAAGGAATAAAGAGAAGGAGGTGTGCGGATGAGGAAAGAATGGAATAGTTGTTATAGGCTGCCGGCTGAGGAGTTTGGTGAATGTCTGGTCTAGGTCGGGGTGCTGCCGATTGGATGGTGGGGCTGCAGTGTCAGTCAGATAAAAAGCCAGTAGGAGGATCCAATGCGACTAACCGGTGTGTAGCTGCGTGAGGTACGAAAGGACTGTTTTTGGCAGCGTCTTTCGCTTACGGCCATACCACTCTGAACACGCCCGATCTCGTCCGATCTCGGAAGCTAAGCAGGGTCGGGCCTGGTTAGTACTTGGATGGGAGACCGCCTGGGAATACCAGGTGCTGTAAGCTGGCCCCACGTTTCCCTGCGGTGTACGTGAGGCGGCTGTCCGGGTCCCTCGTCCCCCTGGGAGCCTGCGTGACCCGTGACTTCGCTCCCCTCTACAGGCAGCGCGCTTTTGTTTCCCCAGTGGCGCAGGTGTTCTGGAGCGCCCGCTTCCCCGCCCTGGGGCCTGACCTGTTGTGGGGGAACGTGTTGGTCTGCCCGGCGGATCCCGCCCTCGCCCAGTTTGACTACAGACAGCGGCATAACGCCCTACTGACAATGTGGAGGCTGCATAGACTGGGCTTCGCAGCGTCTCCGCTATGCCCAGTGTGCCGGGAAGTGGAGGAGGGCCTGACACACATGTTCTTTGGCTGTGCACAGCTAGTGGCGTTTCATGTGTGGGCGGTGGAGGTAGTGGACAGGATCGCCGGGGCGGCGGGGCCCGTGCCTGATTTTACTGAGGCAGGGTGGCAGCAGACGTTCCTCTTCGGAGTTGAGCGCGGCCACCCGGCCGGCACCTTTGTCAACCTGTTTTTATCCGTGGCAAAGTACACAGCGTGGCTGCGGCGGAACGCGGCCCGGATGGAGGGTGTGGTGTTGGACCCCATCCCGTTGTGCCGAAACCGGCTGCGCCTGGTCTTAGGCAGGGTGTTTTTAATGTCAGCCGGGCCCCGTGACCTGCCCCGGTTTCTTAGCGTGTATGTGGACCGGGTCCCTTTTATTTCCTATGAGGGTGGGCGGCTTGTGTGGGACGTCTTTTGAGGGTGGACTGTTGCGTTGCGTATCTGTTGTGCTTGTTCCTGCTTGTGTGGTTTTGTGGTGTCCATGTGTTGGGGTTGCTTTGGGGTGGGCCCGGTCCTTGTCTGTACTGTTGTGTGCTTTGTTTGCTTGGTTTTACCTGCGTCTCCCTGATTTTAATGGTCGTGTATTGTACAGGGCTGACGCGTGCCTTTGATTAAATGTCTGTCACGCCACGCTGCATGATGAAGACTGCTGCACCCTGTGAGTAGGTTCCTGGGCTGTGGGCCTGCCCCGGCCTGGGTCCTGTGTCCCTGTACCGCCTCCTGCTGGTGGCGTATGTGTAGCTCTGTCCTTCTGAGTGGCAATAGAAAAAAAAAAAAAAAAAACACGCCCGATCTCGTCCGATCTCGGAAGCTAAGCAGGGTCGGGCCTGGTTAGTACTTGGATGGGAGACCGCCTGGGAATACCAGGTGCTGTAAGCTTTTCTCACTTTGACTTTATCCAGTGGGCGCTCCATTTCGCGAGAAATTTAAACCTATCATTCCCCTTTCATTTTACATTTTTTTTTCTTTCTAATAAAAAGGCAGCATTTTACACACAGTTTTCGGTCTAAGTACTGACGTCATTCCTGTTCAACTCACCGCTTTCTTTTCCCTATATAAACCACTTCTTCACAGACGGCTCGATATTATTGGCATGACATGGGCTGCTCTTCTCTCTCTACAAAACTGGCTAAAGGCTATATTTAAAACACCAGGTTGTCTGTGATAATTCATACCTTTCCATGCCAGCTTAATGTTTAGGTTAGTGGGCATCAGAGATGGATCAGGGCTGGAAACTTCTTTGCTGCCCGGAGAAGCCGCCGGCTGTGTTTTTAGGGAGAATGGCCGTCAATGTTTGTATGTAGAAAATTGTTCTGGCTGCAGTAGGCAAAGTAGTGAAGTTTGCTGGCAGGCGCGTGCGGCGATTAATCGGTGCGGTAGTGAAAAGGAGTAAAGAGAAGGAGGTGTGCGGATGAGGAAAGAATGGAATAGTTGTTATAGGCTGCCGGCTGAGGAGTTTGGTGAATGTCTGGTCTAGTCCGGGGTGCTGCCGATTGGATGGTGGGGCTGCAGTGTCAGTCAGATAAAAAGCCAGTAGGAGGATCCAATGCGACTAACCGGTGTGTAGCTGCGTGAGGTACGAAAGGACTGTTTTTGGCAGCGTCTTTCGCTTACGGCCATACCACTCTGAACACGCCCGATCTCGTCCGATCTCGGAAGCTAAGCAGGGTCGGGCCTGGTTAGTACTTGGATGGGAGACCGCCTGGGAATACCAGGTGCTGTAAGCTTTTCTCACTTTGACCTTATCCAGTGGGCGCTCCATTTCGCGAGAAATTTAAACCTATCATTCCCCTTTCATTTTACATTTTTTTTTTCTTTCTAATAAAAAGGCAGCATTTTACACACCGTTTTCGGTCTAAGTACTGACGTCATTCCTGTTCAACTCACCGCTTTCTTTTCCCTATATAAACCACTTCTTCACAGACGGCTCGATATTATTGGCATGACATGGGCTGCTCTTCTCTCTCTACAAAACTGGCTAAAGGCTATATTTAAAACACCAGGTTGTCTGTGATAATTCATACCTTTCCATGCCAGCTTAATGTTTAGGTTAGTGGGCATCAGAGATGGATCAGGGCTGGAAACTTCTTTGCTGCCCGGAGAAGCCGCCGGCTGTGTTTTTCGGGAGAATGGCCGTCAATGTTTGTATGTAGAAAATTGTTCTGGCTGCAGTAGGCAAAGTAGTGAAGTTTGCTGGCAGGCGCGTGCGGCGATTAATCGGTGCGGTAGTGAAAAGGAGTAAAGAGAAGGAGGTGTGCGGATGAGGAAAGAATGGAATAGTTGTTATAGGCTGCCGGCTGAGGAGTTTGGTGAATGTCTGGTCTAGGTCGGGGTGCTGCCGATTGGATGGTGGGGCTGCAGTGTCAGTCAGATAAAAAGCCAGTAGGAGGATCCAATGCGACTAACCGGTGTGTAGCTGCGTGAGGTACGAAAGGACTGTTTTTGGCAGCGTCTTTCGCTTACGGCCATACCACTCTGAACACGCCCGATCTCGGAAGCTAAGCAGGGTCGGGCCTGGTTAGTACTTGGATGGGAGACCGCCTGGGAATACCAGGTGCTGTAAGCTTTTCTCACTTTGACCTTATCCAGTGGGCGCTCCATTTCGCGAGAAATTTAAACCTATCATTCCCCTTTCATTTTACATTTTTTTTTTCTTTCTAATAAAAAGGCAGCATTTTACACACCGTTTTCGGTCTAAGTACTGACGTCATTCCTGTTCAACTCACCGCTTTCTTTTCCCTATATAAACCACTTCTTCACAGACGGCTCGATATTATTGGCATGACATGGGCTGCTCTTCTCTCTCTACAAAACTGGCTAAAGGCTATATTTAAAACACCAGGTTGTCTGTGATAATTCATACCTTTCCATGCCAGCTTAATGTTTAGGTTAGTGGGCATCAGAGATGGATCAGGGCTGGAAACTTCTTTGCTGCCCGGAGAAGCCGCCGGCTGTGTTTTTAGGGAGAATGGCCGTCAATGTTTGTATGTAGAAAATTGTTCTGGCTGCAGTAGGCAAAGTAGTGAAGTTTGCTGGCAGGCGCGTGCGGCGATTAATCGGTGCGGTGGTGAAAAGGAATAAAGAGAAGGAGGTGTGCGGATGAGGAAAGAATGGAATAGTTGTTATAGGCTGCCGGCTGAGGAGTTTGGTGAATGTCTGGTCTAGGTCGGGGTGCTGCCGATTGGATGGTGGGGCTGCAGTGTCAGTCAGATAAAAAGCCAGTAGGAGGATCCAATGCGACTAACCGGTGTGTAGCTGCGTGAGGTACGAAAGGACTGTTTTTGGCAGCGTCTTTCGCTTACGGCCATACCACTCTGAACACGCCCGATCTCGTCCGATCTCGGAAGCTAAGCAGGGTCGGGCCTGGTTAGTACTTGGATGGGAGACCGCCTGGGAATACCAGGTGCTGTAAGCTTTTCTCACTTTGACTTTATCCAGTGGGCGCTCCATTTCGCGAGAAATTTAAACCTATCATTCCCCTTTCATTTTACATTTTTTTTTTCTTTCTAATAAAAAGGCAGCATTTTACACACCGTTTTCGGTCTAAGTACTGACGTCATTCCTGTTCAACTCACCGCTTTCTTTTCCCTATATAAACCACTTCTTCACAGACGGCTCGATATTATTGGCATGACATGGGCTGCTCTTCTCTCTCTACAAAACTGGCTAAAGGCTATATTTAAAACACCAGGTTGTCTGTGATAATTCATACCTTTCCATGCCAGCTTAATGTTTAGGTTAGTGGGCATCAGAGATGGATCAGGGCTGGAAACTTCTTTGCTGCCCGGAGAAGCCGCCGGCTGTGTTTTTAGGGAGAATGGCCGTCAATGTTTGTATGTAGAAAATTGTTCTGGCTGCAGTAGGCAAAGTAGTGAAGTTTGCTGGCAGGCGCGTGCGGCGATTAATCGGTGCGGTAGTGAAAAGGAGTAAAGAGAAGGAGGTGTGCGGATGAGGAAAGAATGGAATAGTTGTTATAGGCTGCCGGCTGAGGAGTTTGGTGAATGTCTGGTCTAGTCCGGGGTGCTGCCGATTGGATGGTGGGGCTGCAGTGTCAGTCAGATAAAAAGCCAGTAGGAGGATCCAATGCGACTAACCGGTGTGTAGCTGCGTGAGGTACGAAAGGACTGTTTTTGGCAGCGTCTTTCGCTTACGGCCATACCACTCTGAACACGCCCGATCTCGTCCGATCTCGGAAGCTAAGCAGGGTCGGGCCTGGTTAGTACTTGGATGGGAGACCGCCTGGGAATACCAGGTGCTGTAAGCTTTTCTCACTTTGACCTTATCCAGTGGGCGCTCCATTTCGCGAGAAATTTAAACCTATCATTCCCCTTTCATTTTACATTTTTTTTTTCTTTCTAATAAAAAGGCAGCATTTTACACACCGTTTTCGGTCTAAGTACTGACGTCATTCCTGTTCAACTCACCGCTTTCTTTTCCCTATATAAACCACTTCTTCACAGACGGCTCGATATTATTGGCATGACATGGGCTGCTCTTCTCTCTCTACAAAACTGGCTAAAGGCTATATTTAAAACACCAGGTTGTCTGTGATAATTCATACCTTTCCATGCCAGCTTAATGTTTAGGTTAGTGGGCATCAGAGATGGATCAGGGCTGGAAACTTCTTTGCTGCCCGGAGAAGCCGCCGGCTGTGTTTTTCGGGAGAATGGCCGTCAATGTTTGTATGTAGAAAATTGTTCTGGCTGCAGTAGGCAAAGTAGTGAAGTTTGCTGGCAGGCGCGTGCGGCGATTAATCGGTGCGGTAGTGAAAAGGAGTAAAGAGAAGGAGGTGTGCGGATGAGGAAAGAATGGAATAGTTGTTATAGGCTGCCGGCTGAGGAGTTTGGTGAATGTCTGGTCTAGGTCGGGGTGCTGCCGATTGGATGGTGGGGCTGCAGTGTCAGTCAGATAAAAAGCCAGTAGGAGGATCCAATGCGACTAACCGGTGTGTAGCTGCGTGAGGTACGAAAGGACTGTTTTTGGCAGCGTCTTTCGCTTACGGCCATACCACTCTGAACACGCCCGATCTCGGAAGCTAAGCAGGGTCGGGCCTGGTTAGTACTTGGATGGGAGACCGCCTGGGAATACCAGGTGCTGTAAGCTTTTCTCACTTTGACCTTATCCAGTGGGCGCTCCATTTCGCGAGAAATTTAAACCTATCATTCCCCTTTCATTTTACATTTTTTTTTTCTTTCTAATAAAAAGGCAGCATTTTACACACCGTTTTCGGTCTAAGTACTGACGTCATTCCTGTTCAACTCACCGCTTTCTTTTCCCTATATAAACCACTTCTTCACAGACGGCTCGATATTATTGGCATGACATGGGCTGCTCTTCTCTCTCTACAAAACTGGCTAAAGGCTATATTTAAAACACCAGGTTGTCTGTGATAATTCATACCTTTCCATGCCAGCTTAATGTTTAGGTTAGTGGGCATCAGAGATGGATCAGGGCTGGAAACTTCTTTGCTGCCCGGAGAAGCCGCCGGCTGTGTTTTTAGGGAGAATGGCCGTCAATGTTTGTATGTAGAAAATTGTTCTGGCTGCAGTAGGCAAAGTAGTGAAGTTTGCTGGCAGGCGCGTGCGGCGATTAATCGGTGCGGTGGTGAAAAGGAATAAAGAGAAGGAGGTGTGCGGATGAGGAAAGAATGGAATAGTTGTTATAGGCTGCCGGCTGAGGAGTTTGGTGAATGTCTGGTCTAGGTCGGGGTGCTGCCGATTGGATGGTGGGGCTGCAGTGTCAGTCAGATAAAAAGCCAGTAGGAGGATCCAATGCGACTAACCGGTGTGTAGCTGCGTGAGGTACGAAAGGACTGTTTTTGGCAGCGTCTTTCGCTTACGGCCATACCACTCTGAACACGCCCGATCTCATCCGATCTCGGAAGCTAAGCAGGGTCGGGCCTGGTTAGTACTTGGATGGGAGACCGCCTGGGAATACCAGGTGCTGTAAGCTTTTCTCACTTTGACTTTATCCAGTGGGCGCTCCATTTCGCGAGAAATTTAAACCTATCATTCCCCTTTCATTTTACATTTTTTTTTTCTTTCTAATAAAAAGGCAGCATTTTACACACAGTTTTCGGTCTAAGTACTGACGTCATTCCTGTTCAACTCACCGCTTTCTTTTCCCTATATAAACCACTTCTTCACAGACGGCTGGATATTATTGGCATGACATGGGCTGCTCTTCTCTCTCTACAAAACTGGCTAAAGGCTATATTTAAAACACCAGGTTGTCTGTGATAATTCATACCTTTCCATGCCAGCTTAATGTTTAGGTTAGTGGGCATCAGAGATGGATCAGGGCTGGAAACTTCTTTGCTGCCCGGAGAAGCCGCCGGCTGTGTTTTTAGGGAGAATGGCCGTCAATGTTTGTATGTAGAAAATTGTTCTGGCTGCAGTAGGCAAAGTAGTGAAGTTTGCTGGCAGGCGCGTGCGGCGATTAATCGGTGCGGTGGTGAAAAGGAATAAAGAGAAGGAGGTGTGCGGATGAGGAAAGAATGGAATAGTTGTTATAGGCTGCCGGCTGAGGAGTTTGGTGAATGTCTGGTCTAGGTCGGGGTGCTGCCGATTGGATGGTGGGGCTGCAGTGTCAGTCAGATAAAAAGCCAGTAGGAGGATCCAATGCGACTAACCGGTGTGTAGCTGCGTGAGGTACGAAAGGACTGTTTTTGGCAGCGTCTTTCGCTTACGGCCATACCACTCTGAACACGCCCGATCTCGTCCGATCTCGGAAGCTAAGCAGGGTCGGGCCTGGTTAGTACTTGGATGGGAGACCGCCTGGGAATACCAGGTGCTGTAAGCTGGCCCCACGTTTCCCTGCGGTGTACGTGAGGCGGCTGTCCGGGTCCCTCGTCCCCCTGGGAGCCTGCGTGACCCGTGACTTCGCTCCCCTCTACAGGCAGCGCGCTTTTGTTTCCCCAGTGGCGCAGGTGTTCTGGAGCGCCCGCTTCCCCGCCCTGGGGCCTGACCTGTTGTGGGGGAACGTGTTGGTCTGCCCGGCGGATCCCGCCCTCGCCCAGTTTGACTACAGACAGCGGCATAACGCCCTACTGACAATGTGGAGGCTGCATAGACTGGGCTTCGCAGCGTCTCCGCTATGCCCAGTGTGCCGGGAAGTGGAGGAGGGCCTGACACACATGTTCTTTGGCTGTGCACAGCTAGTGGCGTTTCATGTGTGGGCGGTGGAGGTAGTGGACAGGATCGCCGGGGCGGCGGGGCCCGTGCCTGATTTTACTGAGGCAGGGTGGCAGCAGACGTTCCTCTTCGGAGTTGAGCGCGGCCACCCGGCCGGCACCTTTGTCAACCTGTTTTTATCCGTGGCAAAGTACACAGCGTGGCTGCGGCGGAACGCGGCCCGGATGGAGGGTGTGGTGTTGGACCCCATCCCGTTGTGCCGAAACCGGCTGCGCCTGGTCTTAGGCAGGGTGTTTTTAATGTCAGCCGGGCCCCGTGACCTGCCCCGGTTTCTTAGCGTGTATGTGGACCGGGTCCCTTTTATTTCCTATGAGGGTGGGCGGCTTGTGTGGGACGTCTTTTGAGGGTGGACTGTTGCGTTGCGTATCTGTTGTGCTTGTTCCTGCTTGTGTGGTTTTGTGGTGTCCATGTGTTGGGGTTGCTTTGGGGTGGGCCCGGTCCTTGTCTGTACTGTTGTGTGCTTTGTTTGCTTGGTTTTACCTGCGTCTCCCTGATTTTAATGGTCGTGTATTGTACAGGGCTGACGCGTGCCTTTGATTAAATGTCTGTCACGCCACGCTGCATGATGAAGACTGCTGCACCCTGTGAGTAGGTTCCTGGGCTGTGGGCCTGCCCCGGCCTGGGTCCTGTGTCCCTGTACCGCCTCCTGCTGGTGGCGTATGTGTAGCTCTGTCCTTCTGAGTGGCAATAGAAAAAAAAAAAAAAAAAACACGCCCGATCTCGTCCGATCTCGGAAGCTAAGCAGGGTCGGGCCTGGTTAGTACTTGGATGGGAGACCGCCTGGGAATACCAGGTGCTGTAAGCTTTTCTCACTTTGACTTTATCCAGTGGGCGCTCCATTTCGCGAGAAATTTAAACCTATCATTCCCCTTTCATTTTACATTTTTTTTTCTTTCTAATAAAAAGGCAGCATTTTACACACAGTTTTCGGTCTAAGTACTGACGTCATTCCTGTTCAACTCACCGCTTTCTTTTCCCTATATAAACCACTTCTTCACAGACGGCTCGATATTATTGGCATGACATGGGCTGCTCTTCTCTCTCTACAAAACTGGCTAAAGGCTATATTTAAAACACCAGGTTGTCTGTGATAATTCATACCTTTCCATGCCAGCTTAATGTTTAGGTTAGTGGGCATCAGAGATGGATCAGGGCTGGAAACTTCTTTGCTGCCCGGAGAAGCCGCCGGCTGTGTTTTTAGGGAGAATGGCCGTCAATGTTTGTATGTAGAAAATTGTTCTGGCTGCAGTAGGCAAAGTAGTGAAGTTTGCTGGCAGGCGCGTGCGGCGATTAATCGGTGCGGTAGTGAAAAGGAGTAAAGAGAAGGAGGTGTGCGGATGAGGAAAGAATGGAATAGTTGTTATAGGCTGCCGGCTGAGGAGTTTGGTGAATGTCTGGTCTAGGTCGGGGTGCTGCCGATTGGATGGTGGGGCTGCAGTGTCAGTCAGATAAAAAGCCAGTAGGAGGATCCAATGCGACTAACCGGTGTGTAGCTGCGTGAGGTACGAAAGGACTGTTTTTGGCAGCGTCTTTCGCTTACGGCATACCACTCTGAACACGCCCGATCTCGTCCGATCTCGGAAGCTAAGCAGGGTCGGGCCTGGTTAGTACTTGGATGGGAGACCGCCTGGGAATACCAGGTGCTGTAAGCTTTTCTCACTTTGACTTTATCCAGTGGGCGCTCCATTTCGCGAGAAATTTAAACCTATCATTCCCCTTTCATTTTACATTTTTTTTTCTTTCTAATAAAAAGGCAGCATTTTACACACAGTTTTCGGTCTAAGTACTGACGTCATTCCTGTTCAACTCACCGCTTTCTTTTCCCTATATAAACCACTTCTTCACAGACGGCTCGATATTATTGGCATGACATGGGCTGCTCTTCTCTCTCTACAAAACTGGCTAAAGGCTATATTTAAAACGCCAGGTTGTCTGTGATAATTCATACCTTTCCATGCCAGCTTAATGTTTAGGTTAGTGGGCATCAGAGATGGATCAGGGCTGGAAACTTCTTTGCTGCCCGGAGAAGCCGCCGGCTGTGTTTTTAGGGAGAATGGCCGTCAATGTTTGTATGTAGAAAATTGTTCTGGCTGCAGTAGGCAAAGTAGTGAAGTTTGCTGGCAGGCGCGTGCGGCGATTAATCGGTGCGGTGGTGAAAAGGAGTAAAGAGAAGGAGGTGTGCGGATGAGGAAAGAATGGAATAGTTGTTATAGGCTGCCGGCTGAGGAGTTTGGTGAATGTCTGGTCTAGGTCGGGGTGCTGCCGATTGGATGGTGGGGCTGCAGTGTCAGTCAGATAAAAAGCCAGTAGGAGGATCCAATGCGACTAACCGGTGTGTAGCTGCGTGAGGTACGAAAGGACTGTTTTTGGCAGCTTCTTTCGCTTACGGCCATACCACTCTGAACACGCCCGATCTCGTCCGATCTCGGAAGCAAAGCAGGGTCGGGCCTGGTTAGTACTTGGATGGGAGACCGCCTGGGAATACCAGGTGCTGTAAGCTTTTCTCACTTTGACTTTATCCAGTGGGCGCTCCATTTCGCGAGAAATTTAAACCTATCATTCCCCTTTCATTTTACATTTTTTTTTTCTTTCTAATAAAAAGGCAGCATTTTACACACAGTTTTCGGTCTAAGTACTGACGTCATTCCTGTTCAACTCACCGCTTTCTTTTCCCTATATAAACCACTTCTTCACAGACGGCTCGATATTATTGGCATGACATG